>NW_017308134.1:31320-34010 GCF_000935625.1 Nanorana parkeri | reverse complement strand
CCCTCCCTCTCTCTCTCTCCTCCCCTCCCTCTCTCTCTCTCCTCCCCTCCCTCTCTCTCTCTCCTCCCCTCCCTCTCTCTCTCTCCTCCCCTAATTTACCTACTATGGTCATATAAGGTCAATGATGTCAGCACTATCATCCCACCCCGTTGTTTATGTGTAGCTACGAGACATGGAATGCCCCAGCCCTCAGCTGAAAAAGTGGGCGGACCACAGCACTTCGTGTTCGGAGGAGGCCATTCAAACCCAGAATGAACACTTCTCTTCCAGGTGTAATGAGGATTTGAATAATGTTGACATTGGCTATCATCCATAACCCAAACCTGGTGGATCTTGAATCCTTCACCCATCCATCCACCTAACCAACCACTCAGTGTCTGCAACTCCCCTCTGCCAATCACTCCACTGGCCTCCAATCACCCAAAGGATAAAATTCTAAATATTAACAACCACTTACAAAGTGATCCACAACTCTGCCCCCCGGTTATATCTCCAACCTTGTCTCAAAGTATCACCCTAACTGTCCCCTCCGCTCTTCCAAAGACCTCCTGCTCGCTAGCTCCCACGTCAACTCCTCCCATACTCGCCTCCAGGACTTCTCTAGAGTCACTCCCATCCTTTGGAATGCCCTACCCCACCCTGTCCGGCTATTTCCCTTTAGGTGATCCCCATAACAATGCCTTTAGGGCTGCCTAGATGTACCTGTCTAGGCATCCCTAAAGATGAGAACCTAGATGAGACCCCTAAAGACTCGTCTCTTCATGGAAGCCTATCTCACCTCAACCTAACCGTTCAACCATCACGTTCTCAAACAATTCATCCCCACACAGCTACCTCCTCATGTATCACTGGCCCCTCCCTTTTTAGATTGTAAGCCCTCAGGGGCAGGGCCCTCCTTACCATCTTGTCTTGAATTGTATTGTGATTACTTCCTTATATTGTACAGCTCTACACATAATGTTGGCGCTGTATAATATTAATAATAAGTCATATGAGTATCTGGGATGGTTCAGTGTGTGTATGCATGCAGTGGCGTAACAACCGCCATAGCGACCCAGGCGGCCGCTATGGGACCCGGGAACAGGGGGGCCCGACCAGGGCATCCCTCTGATGCCGTGTGGGCCGCCTGGGTCGCTATGGCATATCAGGGAGCTGGCTGTCACTGACACAGCTCCGCAGCGGCTGTGTCCGTGACAGCCAGCAGCTGCGGCAGAAGAGGCCGGTTACACCGGTGTTCGATCGAGTTCTCGGACCGCCGCAGTGAAGAAGGAGGCGGGGCCCGCCTAAGAGCAACCCCGCCTCCTCTTACATCACTGGCCAGCGACCTAAGTAAGTTGAAATAAATTGGTGAGGTCAACAAGTCAGGATGACGGTGGCCCAGAGGATCTTCAGGAACACAACAAACTGTCCGGACTGATATTTTACATACAGTATCTCCCAGAAGTGAGTACTCATTGGATGATATCGTGTCATGTGACGACACAGAAGAAATGACACTTGGCTACAATGTAACGTAGTGAGTGTACAGCTTGTATATCAGCAGGGCTTGAAAAATTTGATGGCGTCTCACCAGTCAGTCAAAAATGTCACCAGTCAGCATGACCGGACTATCGCCCTGCAGTTTATGTTAACATTTTATGGGGACAAAAAGAGCTTTCTTTTGGAGGTATATTATCACCACTGGGGGAGGGGTGTTATTTTTTTTTTTACTATATAATGAAAAAAGAACCATAAATGTAAAAAAAAAAAAAACACAAAGTTTCCCTACGTTATGTTATAAAACATTTATTCTTACCCATATTTCTAGTAAAATATAAAAGTCGGGGTCACGCCAAGTAAATAGACACCGAACATGTCAAGCCTTAAAATTGCGTGCGCCCCCGCAAAATCGCGGAAAACGCCCATAGGCGACGATTAAAAACGCTTTTACTGCTCATCAGTTTAGTGTTATCCGTGATTAATGGCTCTAAAATTATTGCTCTCCGACTTTCGCGGTCATATGTAACATGTGCGGCAACAATGGGCGCAATCGTCGTTTTCCCGCGTAGGCGCACCCGACGCATATATGCGTGTGTATGTGGGGGTGCGGGGACCTAAAATTCTTTTTACATTTTTTTATGATTCTTTATTTTTTTTGATTCTTTAATTTTTGTATTACTTTTTTTTTTTTTTTTACAAACAACTTTATTGCTATCACATGGGGGGCTAAGAAGCCCACTATGCGATAGCCACTTTACATGACAGGTCCTCTTTAGGGAGACATCAGGGATCTCTAAGATCCCTAATGTTACCTAGGGACCCCCAGAGGGAGTACACCCCTAAGTGAAAATGTCCATAATTGGGCCCAAAGTGTCAATATTATGTGTGGCCGCCATTATTTTCCAGCACAGCCTTAACCCTCTTGGGCATGGAGTTCACCAGAGCTTTACAGGTGGCCACCGGAGTCCTCTTCCCCTCCCCCATGACGACATCACGGAGCTGGTGGATGTTAGAGACCTTGCGCGCCTCCACCTTCCGTGTGAGGACGCCCCACAGATGGTGAATAGGGTTTAGGTCTGGAGACATGCTTGGCCAGTCCATCACCTTTACCCTCGGCTTCTATAGCAAGGCAGCGGACGTCTTGAGATACTGTAAAATGGGGAAGTCCTCTTCCCCTCCCCCATGACGACATCACGTAGCTGGTGGATGTT
>NW_017308134.1:28282-30432 GCF_000935625.1 Nanorana parkeri | reverse complement strand
AGGAAGTGAGTGGACGTCGTGAGATACTGTAAAATGGGGTCTTCCTCTTCCCCTCCCCCATGACGACATCACGTAGCTGGTGGATGTTGGAGACCTTGCGCTCCTCCACCTTCCGTGTGAGGACGCCCCACAGATGCTCAATAGGGTTTAGGTCTGGAGACATGCTTGGCCAGTCCATCACCTTTACCCTCAGCTTCTTTAGCAAGGCAGCGGACGTCTTGAGATACTGTAAAATGGGGAAGTCCTCTTCCCCTCCCCCATGACGACATCACGTAGCTGGTGGATGTTGGAGACCTTGTGCTCCTCTACCTTCCGTTTGAGGACGCCCCACAGATGCTCCATAGGGATTAGGTCTGGAGACATGCTTGGCCAGTCCATCACCTTTACCCTCGGCTTCTATAGCAAGGCAGTGGACGTCTTGAGATACTGTAAAATGGGGACTTCCTCTTCCCCTCCCCCATGACGACATCACGTAGCTGGTGGATGTTGGAGACCTTGCGCTCCTCTACCTTCCGTGTGAGGACGCCCCACAGATGCTCAATAGGGTTTAGGTCTGGAGACATGCTTGGCCAGTCCATCACCTTTACCCTCAGCTTCTTTAGCAAGGCAGCGGACGTCTTGAGATACTGTAAAATGGGGAAGTCCTCTTCCCCTCCCCCATGACGACATCACGTAGCTGGTGGATGTTGGAGACCTTGCGCTCCTCCACCTTCCGTGTGAGGACGCCCCACAGATGCTCAATAGGGTTTATGTCTGGAGACATGCTTGGCCAGTCCATCACCTTTACCCTCAGCTTCTTTAGTAAGGCAGTGGACCTCTTGAGATACTGTAAAAAGGGCCAATTACTGACTTTTTACTTGTGGGTCCCAAAGACCTCCAGAACAAAAGAAGACCGGTGCGGGTTTTCATGGAACATTCTCTATTCATCTCGGTATTTGGATATACAGGTGAAACTCGAATAATTAGAATATCGTGCAAAAGTAATTGCAGTAAGTGCTGCAAAAGGGGCCCAAACCAAGTACTGAGTACATATGCATGCTTGTACTTTTCAGAGGTCCGATATTGTTCTATGTACAATCCGTGTTTTATTGATTGCATGTAATATTCTACTTTTTTGAGGTTGTGGATTTGGGGTTCTTGGGGTTTTCATGAGCTGTAAGCCATAATCATCACAATGATGACAAATCACGGCTTGAACTATCTTGCTTTGCATGTAATGAGTCTCTCTCATATATTAGTTTCACCGCATAAGTTGCATTAGTGAAATAAATGAACTTTGCACGATATTCTAATTATTCGAGTTTCACCTGTATGTACTTTTGATTAAGGAATACACCTATAGCAGAGTCCGGCCAAGACACATAACCGTTAATCTCCGGCGCTCCGAGTGATGTATTGTAAGTGAATTCTTTGTCTCTCTTTCTTTTTATTATTTCTCTTTGGGTTACAAATCACAGCCGTACTTAACTCTCTCAGACACTTCGGGATTAATTGCAAAGCACTTTTTTTTTTTCTTTTATAGATCCTTTTAACTTTGTTTTTTTTTCTTTTTACCTTGCAGGAGGAATTATTATGGTGGGAACTGGGCCAGTTTCACATTTTCAGGTTTACAGTCCTGGATTGATGAGTACAAGGTAAGTGTCACATTGTCACTGGAAACATTGTAGAAGATTGCTCGCTTAACCAGTTGACATCCGCGGTGTTACACCCCCTTCCCATCCAGGCCATCACTCAGTATTCAGCGCTGCGGTACTTTGACTGACATTTATTCCGTCATGCAGCGCTGTACTGAAATGAATTTTATACCCTTTTTTGGGGACAGATAGAGCTTTCTTTTGGTGGTATTTATTCACCACTGGGGGTTTTTATTTTTTTACTATATTAAGGAAAAATCACCGAAATAAAAATAAAAAAACAGTTTCCCCTATATTAAATGATAAAACATTTATTATTACCCAATTTTTTGGTAAAATATAAAAGACGGGGTCACGTCGGGTAAAAAGACACCAAACATGTCAAGCCTTAAAATTGCGTGCGCGCGCGAAACCTCAAAAAACGATAATACCCAAAATTGGCCATAGGCGACGCTTTAAAAGCTGTTACCGCTCATCAGTTTAGTGTTATCAGTGATTGATGGCCCTAAAATGATT
>NW_017308134.1:14993-28066 GCF_000935625.1 Nanorana parkeri | reverse complement strand
GGGCGGAGCGAGCCATGACGTCACGGCTCGCTCTGCCCATCTGTTTTCTTTCGGGATGAATGTCATTTTGCGGCGAGTTTTCGTTGGGTTCGGACGTTCGTCATGCGGCGGGGTTTTTTTTTGCGGGCATATGGGTGCCCCCTTAATTAAAGGGGTACCCCGATGCAAATAAGCCCCCTTGCCCGCAGACCCCCCACAACCACCGGGTCACAATTGTGGGGAAGAGGCCCTTGTCCCCATCGGCATGGGGACACCCTCCCAATGCCGATGGCACGTGGCCTGGTAAGGCACAGGGAGGGAGGGCGCTCGATCGTCCCCCCCCTTTTCCTGCAATGCTGGGCCAGTGCTCTGATCAAGGGTCTGGTAGGAATGTTAGGGGGGACCCCACGTTCCCCCCCCCATTTTTTGGGGCTGGGGTTCCTCCTTAAAATTCCTACTAGACCTAAAGGGCCTGGTATGGATTGTGGGGGGAACCCAACGCACTTTTTTTGTTTTAACTTAGGGGGGTCCCTCCTAACATTTCTACCAGACCTGTAGGGTCTGGCATGAATTGGGGGGGGGACCTCACACTTTTTTTTTTTTCCTCTTCTGCAGACTAAAAAAAATAAAATAAAAGAATTTTTTCCCCCCTAATGTCATTCCAACCGGACTACCGCTAACAAATCTTTCCGATCCGAATCCCGAAACGAATTCAATTTCGGACCCGAATCCCAAAAAACGAAATAACGCAAATTCGGAATCGAAACGAAACAAATTTTTTGCTGGTGCACATGTCTAAAACATAGCCACGTTGCTTAGTGCACCCAACAATATGCAAACATATGAAAGCGAATAATGCTATGCTGTGACTGTGCTTCCCAGGGGTCCTTCCCACCACTCTTAACATTCAATTCAGCAGGATGCAGCTGGTACGTCACTTACAGTGTAAACATTGTCAAGCTCTTTGTAGTTATGGTCGACAGAATAAGGTGAGCTGTAATCCTTATGTAAGAACCTCTTGTAGTCCTTGCACTGAAGAGTGAATGCTGAAGAGTGAGAATAAGTAGTAGCATAAGAAGCCAATCAGTTTACATGCTGACAATAATCATGCTGATAAGAAGGGAAAGTAGATTGACAGAGAGATGAACTCATCACTGCTCTGTTTCTTTCATTAACCAGTGACAGGATCCAGCCGGTCCTGAATGACAAGGACTCAGAGCAAGTGGGTTGAATGATGCTGGCAATCAAACTGAGAACAGCTAGTGGAAGAAAAAAGTAACATTGTAACATACTGTATTTTTCCGTGTATAAGACTACACATAAAAATATTTCCCTAAAAATGGAGGGGCGTGTTATACACAGGGGGGGCGAGAGGAGAACCGCGGTTGCGAAACTGGCGAAAGTGCCGATACCACTGCAAGCTAGACTCACGAGTGAAACTTCGGATTGCAGAGACGAGATACGTTTTCCTCCAATCATCAAATCTTTTGTACCCGACGTCAGCTGTTGCTGGGGAGAGTGGCTCGGTAATCCGCCCTCCCCAGCAACTGTTATCTTGGCTCTGTAATCCGCTCTCCCCAGCAACTGTTATCTTGGCTCTGTAATCCGCCCTCCCCAGCAACGGCTGACGTCTTGTACAAAAGATTTGATGATTGGAGGAAAACTGTTTATCTTGTCTCTGCGATCCGATCATAAATCTTTTGTACCCGACGTCAGCCGGCGCTCGGGAGAGCGTGTAGCCAGTGCCCGGAGCTGTAATGTCGGGAGCATAACGTGATTGAGGTAAGTGTGATGCATTATACCATTTTTAAAATATTGATTTCGGAATTTGGGGTAAGAACAGTTGGGGGGCGTCTTATAGACGGAAAAAAATACGGGTATCCGAAGATCTTACTCGAGCCGCTTAGAATTCTAGTTTTACCGAATCTTTTCTTCTGATCAGAACAGGGACGCCGCCGCTGAAGAGCCCGTGACAAGTAGGGAACACGTTCTGGAAAACGAAGGGATCGTTCCACTGAACCGGAGGGACGCCACTATCCAGAACCTTGAAGTTTTCTCCTATTCCGAGTAAGTAATGTTCAGCCGGTCCGAGCTTTGTGACCAGAAGAGTTCTAAACTGTTAAAATTCTTCAGCCTTAGAACATTCTCCTTGGTGCCATTATAAGACTTTATGGAGGACGTACGCATTACCTGTACAGGGAACGCCCCCAGCCCGCAGCTGAATGTGCAGGTGGCCCATGGCACTTTCTCGTTCAGAGGAGCTCAGGTTTGGACCAGGTTCAGTCTGAACCTGAGCTCGTCCCTAGTCTTTGTGATGCGACATATCCCATCATGCTTTGGGATGGTAGTATCGTTTGTGGGCTGGTGTATGGATGGTGATGGTGTCCAAAGGGGGTGGGCGGGTTTGCTAATGAGTGGGCGGAGCTGGGTGGTGATAAGCACAGACATGAAGTTTCTGCTCAATGATAATAATATGGTTGTGTTCACTCTAATGTGATGATGTCAGCACTATTGCCCATCAGAATACACAGGGGGCAGTGAGGGGACCAGGCACCAGCCACTCCGCCAGGACTCTGTTTACCTGTGTAAGGCTGACTGCGTGATTCTGGTGGCTGAGCTGCCGCCAGATCGCTTACATGTGCCAGTAAACAGCCTTCCCCCAACAAGCCCCGACACCCCTGCCTTGCTTCCCGGGCTCTGCTGCTCTCCTGCAGGCCTGGGACTGGCATCGGGGGGGTGTCAGCAGGAAGAGAAACCAGCTGACATCCGTTCGCCGATCTACTCCCTACTGAATGGAGCTGGAAGCGACGCTGATTGCATCACTTCCAGCTCCTCGGCTGTCATTCCCCATCTACAGAACCCACAATCTGTGCTTCAATAGCTTCTTTGAAGTGGAAAGATGACACTAGGGGTCTGATAGACCCCTATTGCCACCTTTTATAGAGAACCTGTCACCACCAGCAGGCTGTCACATAGGGGGCTTGTGAGAAGATGTCCCCCACTTTTAAGATTTCCTCTCTCTTCCTGTTGTTTCTGCTGGACAGGAAGTGAAGGAATATCTCCCCAGTGTGACATAGATGCCAAAAATTACTGGCAGAATTTAACCTTCTTCCTTGTGTCCCGAATTAAAACAAAATGTTTACGCTTTAAGTACCTAGTTTTGGCTTTGGCATCCTTGGGAGTACAGTGTAAGTGTATGTTCCTGTACAGCAGAGCTGTAGTGGGAGAGGAAGAAGCAGCACAGAGAGCCAATCAGTTTGTGTGCCGAGTAGGAGCATGCTAACAGGAAGAGAGAGCAGAGAGATGAGCTCATCACTGTGCTGCTTCTCCTTTCACTGTCCGGTCACCGGTGTCCTATAAAAGTTTGTGACTGCGTCAGAATGTGTGACCGGTCACGTGGTCACACATTTTAACGTAATCCCGCCCAGTTTTTCGGAGGTGGAATGTGTGACGGGCAAAAGACGAAGAATTCCAAGGCTTTCTCAGCTGTTTCAGGGCAGATCGGCATCACAGATCACATGTGCAGGAGAACCGATCTGCCCTGAAAGAGCTGGTCGGTCCTGAAATGTGACTTCGTGACTGCTATCTCACATTCCACAAAGTCGGATAAGATTTCAGGACCGATCAGCTGTTCCATTGCAGATCGGTTCTCCTGCACATACCGTCTGCGATGCCGGTGTCCTGGAACAGCTGGGAAAGCGTTGGAATTCTTCTCCTTCTGCCGGTCACACATTCCACCGCCGAAAAACTGGGCGGGATTACGTTAAAATGTGTGACCGCGTCACCGGTCACACATTCTAACGCATTCACAATCTTTGATAGAACACCGGCTGACAGTCATTAACTCTCTTTCCCTTCTGTGTCCCAAATGCAACCAAAAAGTTTTGTCTTTGCATACACTGTAAGCGCACAGTTTTGGCGGCGGCATCCTTGGGAGCACGGCCGGCAGAGTGAAATACTGCGCCCATCCCGCAGTAATATTTTGTCCCTCCACTCTCTCACATCGAGTTCATCTCTGACACTTTCTATAACACTCCGAGTCTGTTTTTACAACGGCGGGCCCACCACGGGGCGAAGTGAAATTTCCGACTCGCGGAGCCTTCGGTATTTATTGGCGCATTCAAAGAGCGGCCCCGCGGTAACAAGGTGTTGTTTATACTCGGTAATATTCTCCTCCGCCATCGCGGCGGCCGGCCGGTCCTTGAGGAAATTTGCTCGTAAATATTATGACCCTTCCGCATTAAACAAAGCGGCGCAGGCGCTGCCCGGGAGGGGGGGGAGGGGGGGGACGCGCCGGCACTTCTCAAACAAATGCCGCTTTTGTTGTTTTATGTAAACCATCAATCTCTTACATTGTGTAATGTGTCATTTTTAGCGACCGCCGGAATGAAAGTGGTGCGGCGGGCGAGGGCAGGACCATGACAGAAATAAGAATATTGTGTATAAAAGTCGTATATCACCCCGGGCCAGCAGGGCGGGATGTGGCTTGTGCTTCAACCCGGAGACGCGCGTTAAAGAGAAGCCGTCGTGACTCGGCCGGTGCAAGAATCCCAATGTTACTTTATTGTAATCGTGAAGACTTACCCATGAAAGTCGGGATGCACCAATACTAATACAATGGGATGCTCCGATGCCTAGCCCGATACTTCCGGTTTCAGGAAGCCGGGCAGCGAGTCATTACACGCTCCCTGATTGGCCGGGAAGCCGGCTCCCTGCTCCCTCATCACTTGTGAAGACGGCTTCCCAGCCAATCGGGGAGCGCATAATGACTTGCTGCCCGGTTTCTTGATTCGTCTGGAAACTAGCCAATCAGGAATGGCCGGGAAGCCGGCTTCATGCTCCTCCTCACCTTAAGGCCCCATTCACACTACGCGATTCACAAATCGCGCGTTTGTCGCGCGATTTGCATTTTGCGCGATATCGCGCAAATGCTACATAGTTACATAGTATTTGAGGTTGAATAAAGACATTAGTCCATCAAGTCCAACCTATTAGGATCTCATTCTAGGAGTAGCCGTACCCCTGTATATTACGGTCCCTTAAGAAATCGTCCAAAAGTTTCTTGAACAATTCCACATTATTTGCTGAGATCGCCGCCTGTGGCAGTGAGTTCCAGACCCTAACTGATCTTACTGTGAAGAACCCCCTTCGCCCCTTGTGCTGGAATTTTTTTTCCACCAATTTTAGGTGGTGGCCTCTAGTTTTTGTAATGGAGTTAATTTTAAACAGTTTATCGCTAATGTTGCTACCTCTGGCGGATCGGAGCGGGGAATGCAGCCCCTCCCCTGTCACGGCAGAGAGCCGTGACAGGATCGAGAAGTGAGCGAACGCCGGTATGTGTTCTCTCACCTCCCGATCTACTGAGCCGACTTGTGACAGTCTCATTGTCACAGGTCGGCTAGAACTATGAGGTGAGTGAAAAGCACCCCTCCCCCCCCTCATAGTTCTCCTTTAATGACTAGGGAGCATGGAACCGGCTTCCTGGCCAATCAGGAAGCCAGGCGCCACATCATTACATGGTGCCCTGCTTCCTGATTGGCCAGAAAGCCGGTTCCATGCTTTCTCGTCACCTAGTGACAAGAAGCATAGAGACTGCTGATCGGGAAGCCCGTGGCGAGTCTTTACACGCCGCCCAGCTTATCAGGAAGCCAGGTGGCTAGTCATTACATGCCACCTGGCTTCCCTATTGGGACTTCCGGTATCGGTATTCAGTATCGGCAAGTACCGGGGAAAAAAATATCGGTACCCGATACCAAAAAACTGGTATCGGTGCATCCCTACATGAAAGGTTTTAATACATGTACTGTGACGGGCCTGTTCACAGTAATATGAAGGCTAAAGGGCACCCAGGATTCTCCCCTATGAGCGTTGAGAGGCTCCAGGAGATATGTTACAAACCTGGTCAGGGTCCTGGAACCCGGGAGCTTTGGAGAGACTTGGGTGGGATGAAGCCACTAACCCTGGCTCCATGTTTTAGCAGTGACCAGCACCCAGTGAAAGAACACCCCTTATGGCAAAGGTGCTGGCTAGTGTTCAGGGCTCCACCTGCTAGATAGAGAAGGTCTCCATCCAGGAGTCAGGAGGACACCACCCAGGAAGCAGAGTGGAGGCCAGGGCAGCAGAACCAAGTGTGTAGATTACCACAGTGTTGAGATTGTCTGGAGGAAATAGACAGGCCTGAGGAATGAGGCTGCAAAAGCAAAGCCAGGAGGCTCAATATATACTATATTGCCAAAAGTATTGGGACGCCTTTACACGCACATGAACTTTGTCCGAGGGTGGCAGGGAGGCTGACAGGCTTCGGGGGTCTAAAAATGAGGCTCTGACGTCTCGGCTACCTTACCTGACCTTTTATTAGTAAATTCTGTCCACCATTTCCTGAGCACGCAGAATAAAGTAACGGAGATAAGATTGAAGCTTGGAAAAAAAAAACCCGAATTGCCAATTGAAAGAGAACAAATAAAAAAGAAACTTTGCTGTGCAGTTGTTGTTTTTCGCCACTAGATGTCCTCAGGCCGACAGCCAGCATCATTCAACCGACATGCTCTAAACCCAGGCTGTCATGGACCCGCCTCCAGCCCGTAACTGGACACTGAAGGAGATGCAGCACAGTACTAAGGTGTCTGTAACATAGGCAGTGCTGTCAATCCAGAAAGCAGTGGGCAGGGCTAGGCGTGGCCAGGTGCTGATTGACAAGCTACATATAGATATATATATATATATTTGGCCTCTTGCATCACTTCCTGCATGACTGGTCTTTGTTTATCCCCTTCAGCCAGTAGATGGTGCTGTGCATATTACAGATACACCGTCTCCAGCACAATAGGAGATGACTATAGATAACAAAACTCCCTTCCTTTTTTTTAAATCCAGTTTTTCCCATCTCAATGCTGCTGATCTCCTGAAGCCTTTTAACAGCCACACTCTTCATGCACTCGCTCCAGCATCTGTTGAACATAGTTGCACACTAGACCATGTTCCTGATGGTGACCGTAGTGGACCATGACTGTGCAATGTGTGTCGGCGCAACCGCTCAAAGACTCTGCTGGAAGGACACGTGTCAAGGTGACAACGCAGAAGCGTTGTCACTCTATCACAGGAAGTGTCTAAGCAAGGACCTCCGTGGCAGGATCCCCAGGGATTATTGTATTATTCCCTTTCTTCCTATTGCAGGGCTTTGGCTATGCAATCGGATTTGTTTTTCAAGCCGTACAAATAAGGCAAAACGCCGAGCTTTGAAGAAAACGTCCAATAAAACGCGAGCGGCCTGCTATTTATAAGGCCGCCTGTCTGTTGCACATCACCAGTTGTTACACACGAAAAGTGATTGTGCGCCGAGGCAGAATGACACACGGCACAAAGTCGTGCGGCCAGCACATTATCAAACCCGAATCGTCATTAACCCGACAGCAGTACCCGAAATTAAAAGCCAGATCTGCTTTCACAGGCGCTTTGGTCCATCGCAGCGAGTGCAGCATCGGCGGGGCCGGGAGATGGGCGCCTGGACGGGGGTGGGCAGTCTCCTGTGACACGGTCCAGGGCGAGTATCATCACCCGGCCGGAGCTTCTGGTGTCCTCCCGTTTTGTTGTTGTTTGCAGGTTGTCGGTTGACTGAGCGGAATACAGCACAGAAAGGGCCCCGAGCAGCGACTCCGATGACACCGCTGTGTCCCTCCGCACATCAGTAAACAATGGTTGACTTCTAGTTCAGGGATCAAGTGACAGCTGAATAAAACTTGTCATGGCAGAACTGGTTACAAACTATCATCGCTTGCTGCATTTGTTCCTTTTAAAGGGAAGCTGTGATGTGTTTTTCATGGAACCGATCTGAGCGATTACTGTAAATTTCTGGTGCAGCTTCACATTTTTTGCTGTCCTGAAATTTTTTTTCCCTCCTAGTTGTTTTCAGGTATCTCCAGTAAAGGGTTTCGGGTAATTGTACATCGTACACAGACATTGTAGACAATTGAGCTCTTCCAGCCTTGGTGAAGGCCCTTTTCTGTTCCACCATAACTGTCCCCTGTGCACAAAGCCAGCTCCATAAAGACATGGTGTGACCAGTTTGTGAAGGCCACTCAAGTTCCCCCACCCCGGAGCCCTGGCGTCAACCCTCTGGAAGACAGCAACACCTTATGGAACGTAGGTGTTCCTTGGGAGTTATTGAGTTCAGGTGCACGAAGCCAGCTCCATAAAGTCATGGTGTGACCAGTTTGGTGGAGGAATTCGAATATCATGCACAGAGCCCTGGCCTCAACCCTACTGAACACTGTTGGGATGAATTGGAATGCCGATTATGAATCAGATGTTCTTATCCAACATCAGACCTCACAAATGGGTACACATTTTGCTCTTCCATCCTTGTGGGAACAGTTTGGTGAAGACCCTTTTCTGTTCCACCATGACTGTCCCCTGTGCACAAAGCCAGCTCCATAAAGACATGGTGGGACCAGTTTGTGAAGTCCACTTAAGTTCCTCCACCACAGAGCCCTGACGTCAACCCTCTGGAAGACAGCAACACCTTATGGAACGTAGGTGTTCCATAGGAGTTATTGAGTTCAGGTGCACAAAGCCAGCTCCATAAACACATAGTGTGACCAGTTGGTGAAGGCCACTCGGAAGTTCCTTCATGCCAGAGCCCTGATCTGAACCCTCTGGAAGACGGCAACACCTTATGGAACTTAGGTGTTCTATAGGAGTTATTGCGTTCAGGTACACAAAGCCAGCTTCATAAAGACATAGTGTGACCAGTTTGGTGTGGATGATCTTGAGTGTCATGCACAGAACCCTAACTTCAACCCTACTGGACACTGTCGTTGACATTGGAATGTCAAAAGTGAACCAGATCTTCTTATCCAACATCAAACCTCACAAATGGGTACAAATTGAGTTCTTCCAACCTTGTGGTGACAGTTTGGTGAAGACCCTTTTCTGTTCCACCATGACTGTCCCCTTGTGTACAAAGCCAGCTCCATAAAGACATGGTGTGACCAGTTTGTGAAGTCCACTCAAGTTCCTCCACCCCAGAGCCCTGACTTCAACCCTCTGGAAGACAGCAACACCTTATGGAACATAGGTGTTCCATGGGAGTTATTGAGTTCAGGTGCATGAAGCCAGCTCCATAAAGTCATGGTGTGACCAGTTTGGTGGAGGAATTCGAATATCATGCACAGAGCCCTGGCCTCAACCCTACTGAACACTGTTGGGATGAATTGGAATGCCGATTTATGAATCAGATGTTCTTATCCAACATCAGACCTCACAAATGGGTACACATTGTGCTCTTCCAACCTTGTGGTCACAGTTTGAAGACCCTTTTCTGTCGCACCATGACTGCCCCATGTGTACAAAGCCAGTTCCATAAAGACATGGTGTGCCCAGTTTGTGAAGGCCACTCAAGCTTCTCCACACCAGAGTCCCAACCTCAACCTTCTGGAACACAGGAACACCTTACGGAACATAGGTGTTGCATGGGAGTTATTGAGTTCAGGTGTGCAAAGCCAGCTCCATAAAGATATGGTTTGACCAGTGTGGTGGAGGAACTCGAGTGTCCTGCACAGAGCTCTGACCTCAACCCTACTGAACACCTTTGGAATGCCAAGTGTGAGCCAGTTCTTCTCACCCAACATCAGTACCTGACCACAAAAATTCCTACGGACACCCTCCCAAATCTTGTGGAAAGTCTTTCCAGAAGAGTGGAGGATGTTATAGCCAAAAAGGGGGGCAAATCCATAATAATGGCCATGGAGGGTGGCAACTACCTATTATTGGCCATGGCTGCGGAATTTTCTGTCCTGTTGACTACAGATGCTGTAGCTGAAGGCATGGAGGGGGAGGGGGGGCTTTAATATTACAGGCGAATGGCTGTTTGCTAACTTGAAGCTTAAGTCTAGGCAGATATAGAAGACCCATAGTAATGCAATTGTGTATTCATTGTTACACCTGTAAATTAAGTTTTACATACAGGCAGTATAAGCACCTGACACTGACCTAGTATCAGCCTCATGTAGTCCCTGTACAGAAGTAGCACAAGGAGCCAATTGGTTCACGTACTGACGAGAAGCATACTGACAGGAGAGCAGAATGATTACCCCAATACCTTTTCTGCTTCTCCTTTCACAGTCCAGTAACAGGCTGGGGTTAGGTCCAGGATGGAATGGGTTGAATGACGCTGGCCATCAGATGGAGGACACCTTGTAGCAGGGGAAACCTCCGCATTGACAATGGATATTGCAGTAAAAGCTGATTTCTCTTATTCCGTCTTTTAATTTTTATCTTGTCATTGCTCTCCGGATTTCTTCTTTTACAGAACTCTACACTTTAATGATCGTTCATTACGTCTAATTTATATACGATTATCATTCTGATTATTTAATCTGCTATGATAATGAGAAGGGAGAAGAATATTAGCAGACTGTGTAATTTGAATGCTTTTTAATTTTTTTGGTATCTCAGAAGCTGTGATAATCTAACCAAATCCTGATATTTTATCAGTAAAGGGGAATGATACAGAAAAAAAGGCAAATAAAACGCATGATGTTCATGAAGTTTCAATATTGAATTGTGATTTGTGAGGGATTTTTCCTGAAAATCAGACACTTTTTGGCTTGATTATAAAGCTGCTGAGCGATTTCTCTTCTTGTTTTCAACAAATTCTGAAACGCATAAAGATAATCCAGCAAAATCTATTTTCTTGTCTATTGACACAGGAAATCTTAAACCAACAGGTTATACTGCCACCTGCAGGAGGATTGGACGGCGGCAAACACATAAACTGTAGACCAGCCCAGGATAATCCCTCCCACTAACAGCATTCCTCAGTTTTTTACTAGTGTCCCAGAAGGATGAATGTCTTTTCTTCATGTCTGCTGTGTTAAAGGAGAACTATGAGGTCAGTGTTTTTCCCCATAGTTCTCCTAAGGGTAATGGGAGGACATATACTAGCGTCCTCCCGTCACCCAAAGCTCAGTATACCGAGAGCTACAGCTCGCGGTATACTGAGACGCCGCAGCCGGGACGGATGCCGACATTACTGTCTGGATCCACCCAGCTGCTTGAGTGACAGCTGGCTCCGCCTATCTAGAGGCAGAGGCAGCTGTACCCGCCCCCTCCCTATCCGTTCCGCCAGTCAGCGCTGGAGGATCGGAGCGGGCAGGGGGGGAATCCCTGCAGGGAGCCGTGAGTGACAGTCACTGCTCTCTGCAGGGACAGGATCGAGAAGTGAGCGAGCGACGGCATGTTTTCGCTCACTCCCCGATCTACTGAGCCGACCTGTGACAGTTTCACGTCGGCTAGAACTATGAGGATGAGTGATTTTCACACACCTCATAGTTCTCCTTGAAGTCCAACTCATTTTTTTTCAGTCAAGACTCTTCTCTACATTGTTACAGGAGCTTAGTCTCTGCAGCTTTCCGGTATGATTGTCTTCATCCTGGCTTTTAGAGCACCTCACTGGACTGGACGTGTGGGGATAGCCTGGAGGTGACCTTCGGGCACTGGGTTCCTCGTGGGGTGCTTTCCAGACTCTGTAATGATGATAAAAGTGAGCTGTGAATGCTTTCTGGATCCAGAGCCGTTGGCATTGCCTTGGCTCTTACTCGGTCCCTAAACACTCAGTGAGTAGGCCGGTTAAGTCGAGCATGGGCACTACCTGACTAACTTAGGTCACCTGGAGCCCTTGTTTCCCATTGCAGAATCAAGGCCACTGCGAGGCAAGAGCATCGACCTTTCTTAGTGGAAGAAACCTAAGAAACTGCAGCATTTTCACCCTCTTTACCTGTTAAGAAATGCCCCTTTGTGTTTCTCCGCGTTCGTGACCCTTGCGTTGTTGACAAACCCCCCCCCAAACTTGGCTTTCCACTCTACCGAAAGACCTGGCACTCAAAGACTGCCAAATCTTCGGGCAATATTTCCTCTGCGCTCTCTCCAGAGTGGCGGGACCTTTGTTAACCTTGTGCAGACGCTTCCACAGGTTGCATCTCAGACACTTGGGTGCAGGAGATGCAAACTGGAGGTTGGCTCCCCGCCCCCTTCTTAGTCTCTCACTGCCAACTTTTTCTGTGTAGACCACACAGGTCCTCTTGGTTCCTCTGAATCAAGGTGTCATTGCCCCAGTTCTGTGGCAGAATGGTTCCAGTGGTTATAGAATAATCTCTTCACCATTCCCAAGCCCAAAGGGAACATTCTGAATCTCAAAACTCTGAATGTCCCTTTTTCGCGTCCAAAAATTGTGCATGGAATCTACAAAATTGGTCATACCTCCCTTCATCAAGGAGATTTCCTAGCTTCTGTTGACATTAAAGATCCTAAGTTACAGGTCCCCATCTTTCCAGGACATCAATGATTCCTACGCTTTTTGTAGGGTCTTTGCACTACAGGTGTGTGACCCTGCCCCTCAGCCTCTCGTCTGCACCTTGGGTATTCACCAAGTACCCCTGTATAGAAATTTGGATGGATACTGAACCGTCGTTGGGACTGACTCAAGTCCTGGGGAATTCCCCAGGACATGGCCCAGCAGATTTCCTGCAGAAAACTACAAAAGGAGAGGAGACCAGACTAGTCACCCTGCACAAGGAGAGAGAGCAGCAGTGAGCGGTCTTTATTACAGAAGGGGGCGGAGACAAGACCAGTCACCTTGCACAAGGAGAGAGAGCAGCAGTGAGTGGTCTTTATTACAGGAGGGGGCAGAGACGAGACCAGTCACCCTGCACAAGGAGAGAGAGCAGCAGTGATCCATCTTTTATGACAGAAGGGGGCGGAGACAAGACCAGTCACCCTGCACAAGGAGAGAGAGCAGCAGTGACCGGTCTTTATTACAGGAGTGGGCGGAGACAAAGCTCACCAAGATTCAAGAAGAACACACATGACTCTTGTATGAGGACAATATCTGCTTAATTTAGTGTCGGGCTGAATTTTGTCAAAAGAAAATTAAATTTCCTTCAGAGATCTTTAAAGTGAAGTACTGAAGACCCCGGCCCTAAATTTTACCGGGTGCTGCTGGTATTTGACCAGCACTGAGCACAGGAAGCAGCCACTTTCTAATCGGGAGTACGGTTGGGTCAGTGCCCAGCCTGGAAGATTGGATAGTAGAATATATT
>NW_017308134.1:14322-14598 GCF_000935625.1 Nanorana parkeri | reverse complement strand
AAATCTAATATTTACATAGTGCTGGGATAAGCTGCCCGCAGCTGACACTCTACATTCACTTAATTAGCTTTAATGGTTTATTTTCCCATAAAATTATTTTTTTTTTCTCTCTCTCTTTTAATAATTATATCTTGTAGCAGAAATTAATATTAATGGCCCTTGCCACAGTGCATCATTTTGTAATATAGATGTGAAAGTGAGAAGGAATGTCTCGGTGTTTTCTGAGAGGGCGAGTCGCCCCGGCTGCGCGATTCATCACCGTGATTAGTCTCTGCT
>NW_017308134.1:7173-13485 GCF_000935625.1 Nanorana parkeri | reverse complement strand
AGGTGGGCGTGCGGGTAGGTGGGCGGGCGAGGGGGCGGGAGGGAGCTGCGGCCGGTCTTCACATGTAAAATTTTATTACATGTGCAGCTACCCCGAAGGTAAGACCTAGCGCTATCTTCAGGGATGTCTGTAATCTAAGACCTACCACCGAACTAGGTCTTATTTTCGGGGTAGGTCTTGTATTACAGAAATCCCCGAAGATTGCGCTAGGTCTTATTTTTGGGGTAGGTCTTACTTTCGGGGAAACACGGTAGCAGAAGTTTAAAAAAATGTGGTCACTGTCGCCGTAAATATACAGCGCCAAGCGCCGGAAACGAACATAGTTTACAGCCAGCGATGGCTGCTTACATACAAGCATTTGGGTGGCTATAGAGCCGCCCTGTCAGGGATACCAGCACAGGCGACCCCACACCTGCGCAGGTACCCACACAGGCAGACCAAACACGTGTGACCACACGGACAAGGCAAGTATGTTACACGGACCAGGCAAGGATGTTAGATATGTATAGTTTGTTTAATATACACCATAGACTAATAGCAACAACCAACAACGAGGCTCAGGACAGCACACAAAAGACACATGAAACAGGACTTCAAACAGGGTTCAGGACTCACAGGTAACCAGGTTCAAACAGGGTTCAGGATTTACAGGTAACAAGGTTCAAAACAGGATTCAGGACTCACGGGTAACAAGGTTCAAACAGGGTTCAGGATTCACAGGTCACCAGGTTCAAAACAGGGTTCAGGACTCACAGGTAACCAGGTTCAAAACAGGGTTCAGGACTCACAGGTAACCAGGTTCAAACAGGGTTCAGGATTCACAGGTAACCAGGTTCAAACAGGGTTCAGGATTCACAGGTAACCAGGTTCAAACAGGGTTCAGGATTCACAGGTAACAAGGTTCAAACAGGGTTCAGGACTCACAGGTAACCAGGTTCAAACAGGGTTCAGGATTTACAGGTAACAAGGTTCAAAACAGAGTTCAGTACTCACAGGTAACAAGATTCAAACCGGGTTCAGGACAAACAGGAAACAATACTGAGCCATCGTCCTGACTGCTTGGGAGGGTTTAAATACCCTCCCAGGAAGCACCAGGTGATGGCTAAGTGCTGTGAGACACCCGCAGGTGAGCACTGGAACTGCAGGGCTAGCTCCAGCGCCACTTGGAGGCGCTCTGGATCCTATCAAGCCCGATCGCTTGTATGGTGCGTGGAAATGTTCGTCCCCCATGTGGGCCTAGGGCTGGCGTGGCAGGTCTCTGCACTGAAATCGGATGGAGATCAGCACGCTTCCACCAGCTAATCTCCCTATCTGATCACTGAATGTGGAATTGATGTGTATTACATCACATCCTGCTTCAGCCTGTCATTTCTCTGGTTGTGTAGCTTTGTGTTTCATCAGCTTCTTCTGGGGTCTATAGCAGTGGTTCTCAACCCGTGTAACCTCGGGACCCACATTTGTCTTTGGTCATTAAGCTGCGACCCAAGTTGCACCGCGACGGAAGGCATGGCATTGCGGCACCGCCGGTCTCCCTACCTTACGAGAACTGGAGTGGATCCTCAGCCTTGGGGTCCAGTGTGGACTGCTGTGCTGTGACGGAGCTCCATCCAGATGTGCATTGCATGTGCAACTCACTTGAGCTCCCTGTAGAGATTCCAGGAGCCAGAACGTGACGTCGCTCCGGTCCAGGCACCTCTACAGGACACGCGACGGAGCTGTAAGCAACGCAGGTGTGGATGGAGCTCCCTCGTGGCCATAGCTCCACCCCACTCCACCTTACCTCACACTTGGCACGAGAACTGATATTGCTGCGTTAGGGGGAGGCTGAGAAGCCTCTCACCTAGAAAAGTGGAAGGCACGGTGCGACCCACTGAATGGGGGGGTCACGACCCACCAGTTGAGAACCAAGACTCTATAGGTAACATTAGGAGTCTAATAGACCCCTGATGTCTCCATAAAGAGAACCCATCACATTCTCTTTGCTATCACATAGGGGGCTTGTTAGGGAAACTTGCCATTCTTCCTCTTCCACGTTCTGTTTTATTCTTTGTCCCCAGAAGTGAAGACTCTGACCTCGTGGAGGAAGTCGGTGCACTCCGTATAAAGCCGGAACTCCTGAACACAAACCCTACAGATGGCGACCGACCTTTGCCGGGTAGCCCCGCCTCTGAGGAGCCTGTGCCCCAAGAGCTGCGGGATCCGGGGCCTGAAAGCGCCGGACACCAGGACATGTCCAGTGAAAGCGATCAAATCCCCAGTGCCGACATCACACCGACTTCAGAGAGCGGCGGCACTCCAGACACAGAACCGAACACCGCCAAAGTCTGCCCAACAGAGTCCAAGAAAAGCATTACCTGCTCGGATATTGCGAGAGAAGGACGGAGGTTCAACATTGATCTCGTTTCAAAGGTCAGTTTTAGCTTTGTAAAGCTTGGAGTCCAGTTGTCATGGGAAGTCCATATCTGCAGGAAGAGAGAGTGTCCAGAAAATGGGATGCTCTGGGGTCACTGTGTAATATGGGTGCTCTGGGGTCACTGTGTAATATGAGTGCTCTGGGGTCACTGTGTAATATGAGTGCTCTGGGGTCACTGTGTAATATGAGTGCTCTGGGGTCACTGTGTAATATGAGTGCTCTGGGGTCACTGTGTAATATGAGTGCTCTGGGGTCACTGTGTAATATGAGTGCTCTGGGGTCACTGTGTAATATGAGTGCTCTGGGGTCACTGTGTAATATGAGTGCTCTGGGGTCACTGTGTAATATGAGTGCTCTGGGGTCACTGTGTAATATGAGTGCTCTGGGGTCACTGTGTAATATGAGTGCTCTGGGGTCACTGTGTAATATGAGTGCTCTGGGGTCACTGTGTAATATGAGTGCTCTGGGGTCACTGTGTAATATGAGTGCTCTGGGGTCACTGTGTAATATGAGTGCTCTGGGGTCACTGTGTAATATGAGTGCTCTGGGGTCACTGTGTAATATGAGTGCTCTGGGGTCACTGTGTAATATGAGTGCTCTGGGGTCACTGTGTAATATGAGTGCTCTGGGGTCACTGTGTAATATGAGTGCTCTGGGGTCACTGTGTAATATGAGTGCTCTGGGGTCACTGTGTAATATGAGTGCTCTGGGGTCACTGTGTAATATGAGTGCTCTGGGGTCACTGTGTAATATGAGTGCTCTGGGGTCACTGTGTAATATGAGTGCTCTGGGGTCACTGTGTAATATGAGTGCTCTGGGGTCACTGTGTAATATGAGTGCTCTGGGGTCACTGTGTAATATGAGTGCTCTGGGGTCACTGTGTAATATGAGTGCTCTGGGGTCACTGTGTAATATGAGTGCTCTGGGGTCACTGTGTAATATGAGTGCTCTGGGGTCACTGTGTAATATGAGTGCTCTGGGGTCACTGTGTAATATGAGTGCTCTGGGGTCACTGTGTAATATGAGTGCTCTGGGGTCACTGTGTAATATGAGTGCTCTGGGGTCACTGTGTAATATGAGTGCTCTGGGGTCACTGTGTAATATGAGTGCTCTGGGGTCACTGTGTAATATGAGTGCTCTGGGGTCACTGTGTAATATGAGTGCTCTGGGGTCACTGTGTAATATGAGTGCTCTGGGGTCACTGTGTAATATGAGTGCTCTGGGGTCACTGTGTAATATGAGTGCTCTGGGGTCACTGTGTAATATGAGTGCTCTGGGGTCACTGTGTAATATGAGTGCTCTGGGGTCACTGTGTAATATGAGTGCTCTGGGGTCACTGTGTAATATGAGTGCTCTGGGGTCACTGTGTAATATGAGTGCTCTGGGGTCACTGTGTAATATGAGTGCTCTGGGGTCACTGTGTAATATGAGTGCTCTGGGGTCACTGTGTAATATGAGTGCTCTGGGGTCACTGTGTAATATGAGTGCTCTGGGGTCACTGTGTAATATGAGTGCTCTGGGGTCACTGTGTAATATGAGTGCTCTGGGGTCACTGTGTAATATGAGTGCTCTGGGGTCACTGTGTAATATGAGTGCTCTGGGGTCACTGTGTAATATGAGTGCTCTGGGGTCACTGTGTAATATGAGTGCTCTGGGGTCACTGTGTAATATGAGTGCTCTGGGGTCACTGTGTAATATGAGTGCTCTGGGGTCACTGTGTAATATGAGTGCTCTGGGGTCACTGTGTAATATGAGTGCTCTGGGGTCACTGTGTAATATGAGTGCTCTGGGGTCACTGTGTAATATGAGTGCTCTGGGGTCACTGTGTAATATGAGTGCTCTGGGGTCACTGTGTAATATGAGTGCTCTGGGGTCACTGTGTAATATGAGTGCTCTGGGGTCACTGTGTAATATGGGATGCTCTGGGGTCACTGTGTAATATGGGATGCTCTGGGTTCACTGTATAATATGAGTGCTCTGGGGTCACTTTGTATTATGGGATGCTCTGGGGTCACTGTGTAATATGGGATGCTCTGGGGTCACTGTGTAATATGGGGTGCTCTGGGGTCACTGTGTAATATGGGATGCTCTGGGGTCACTGTGTAATATGGGTGCTCTGGGGTCCCTGTATAATATGGGTGCTCTGGGGTCCCTGTATAATATGGGTGCTCAGGGGTCCCTGTATAATATGGGTGCTCTGGGGTCACTGTATAATATGGGGTGCTCTGGGGTCACTGTATAATATGGGTGGTCTGGAGGCACCGGAGTCACATGAGAGCACAGGGGCCACAGAATCTCTGGAGGTGCAGGAGTGCAGGAGTTGCTGCAGGCAAGTGACGTCTTGAAACAGGTGAACTGGGTGGCAGGTCGGGACTTTTCTGTTCTCGTCACAGGTGCTCTTTGCTGTTTTCTGCCTATTCTGTATTACGTTCAGTAACATGTCTCTGTTCTCCGCTCAGTTGCTATACTCTCGGGGACCGCTCATCGATCTTCTCATCAAATCCAACGTGAGCCGCTACACAGAGTTCAAGAATGTCACCCGAATCCTCACCTATCACGGTGGAGAGATCGAGCAGGTTTGTAGCTTTGGATGATGTGCGCGTGTACGCGTGTGCGCGTGTGCGTGTGTGTCACTGGCCAATCTGCTACACTGTCTATTACTACCTGACAGTGTATCGAAATAAGGAACTCGTCTCCTAAAATGTCTCCATTTTAACCAGTACCGACAATTATGTCCGGATCCGCCCCAGCTGCGTGAGTGACAGCTGCCTCTGCCTATCTAGAGGCAGAGCCAGCTGTACCCGCCCCCTCCCCCGTCCGTTCCACGGAGCGGGGAGCGGGGAATCCAGCCCCTCCCCTGTCACGGCAGAGAGCCGCAACAGGATCGAGAAGTGAGCGATCGCCGGTATGTGTTCGCTCACCTCCCGATCTACTGAGCCGACCTGTGACAGTCTCATTGTCACAGGTCGGCTAGAACTATGAGGTGAGTGAAAAGCACTCACCTCATAGTTCTCCTTTAAGGTAAGTGCTGACATTGAAAGGGATGCACTGGAGTCACAGAGCACACAGAGGCCACTGGATGCACTGGGAATCCAGCCCCTCCCCCTGTCACGGCAGAGAGCCGTGACAGGATCGAGAAGTGAGCGAACGCCGGTATGTGTTCCCTCACCTCCCGATCTACTGAGCCGACCTGTGACAGTCTCATTGTCACAGGTCGGCTAGAACTATGAGGTGAGTGAAAAGCCCCTCCCCCCTCATAGTTCTCCTTTTAAGCAGATAAAACTTCATCATTAAAGTGTCGGGATTAGTAAGCTGTTGTCTCCTCCATGACAGGTGCCTTGTTCACGAGCGGACGTTTTCTCCAGCAAGCAGTTGTCTATGATAGAGAAGAGGACACTCATGAAGTTTCTGACCTTCTGCGCCGACTACGACCAGCACATAGAGGAATATCAAGGTGCGGTATACATACCAATGTTTGTATTTACACTCAACAATTACTTAAAGGGACACTAAACTCCGGAGTTAAAGCTTAAAAATACATTCAAGAACCTTAAAGGAGAACTATGGGGTCAGTGTTTTTCCCTATAGATCTCCTCAGGGTCACGGGAGGACACAAACTAGCGTCCTCCCGTCACCCTAAGCTCAGTATATAGGGAGCTACAGCTCGCGGTATACCGAGACGCCGCAGCCGGGACGGATCCCGACATTACTATCCAGATCTGCCCAGCTGCGTGATTGACAGCTGGCTCCGCCTATCTAGAGGCAGCTGTACCCGCCCCGTCCGTTCCGCCAGTCAGCGCTGAAAGATAGGACGGGGGAGGGGGGAATCCCTGCAGGGAGCCGTGAGTCTCATTGTCACAGGTCGGCTAGAACTATGAGGTGAGTGAAAAGCCCCCCTA
>NW_017308134.1:0-6454 GCF_000935625.1 Nanorana parkeri | reverse complement strand
GTTGTAAAGTAGTCACCGCTCCAAGCTCACTCCCGGGAAGGACTACAATCTCAGGTTTAGTTTACTGATTTGTATTGAGATTGTAGTCCATCCCGGGGGGGGCGGAGCTTGGAGCGGTGACTACATTACAACACACAGGGACCATGGGGAACAGACGTAGCCCCGCCCCTCCAGAAGGAAGGACAGTGTCAGAGATGATTGGAGGATCTACAGCCGAGTGACACACAAATAAGAGACATTGTTGTTCAGAGTTCAGGGACTTGGAGGGATTTTAAAGCGTTTATTGTATAACAACCCAAGAGGAAACATTCATGCATTGCCAGTCCTTAGATGTGGTGGCTACATTAGTTTTCTTTTTTCCCTTCATTTTCACCTAGTGGTCCTGCCAGTACCACACTTCCTGTCCTGGGGTGACAACATTCACTCGCTGCACTGCATTTATGAAGGTGCAGTGTCGCCATCCCAAGGCAAGACTACATAACACCTCCCCCTCCCCTCTTCTTCTTTTGTGCAGCCTCAGAACAGTGTAACTGATAGCAGACAGAGAGCTCAGGAAGTGATCAGCTCACTGGATTTCTGGCAGGAGGAAATAAGAGAAGCTCATTGCGGAGTGTTAGATAGTTTAAACAAAGGGTCACCATACATGTTACACTCTGACCACATAATCTTTGTACAATCTTCTCCTCTTTGTAAGACTGGTGCCTGCTAATTATTTTGACAGGCCAGCAGACTCCTGGTCTGTCCCTGGGATTATCGGGGACGGTGTAGTCAGTGTGGTCTGTGTGGTCACTGGGATTATCGGGGACGGTGTAGTCATGTGGTCACTGGGATTATCGGGGACGGTGTAGTCATGTGGTCACTGGGATTATCGGGGACGGTGTAGTCATGTGGTCACTGGGATTATCGGGGACGGTGTAGTCAGTGTGGTCTGTGTGGTCACTGGGATTATCGGGGACGGTGTAGTCAGTGTGGTCACTGGGGTCAGGGGATTATCGGGGTCAGTGTGGTCACTGGGATTATCAGGGGTCGGTGTGGTCACTGGGGTCAGTGTGGTCACTGGGGTCAGGGGATTATCGGGGTCAGTGTGGTCACTGGGATCAGTGTGGTCACTGGGGTCAGGGGATTATCGGGGTCAGTGTGGTCACTGGGATCAGTGTGGTCACTGGGGTCAGGGGATTATCGGGGTCAGTGTGGTCACTGGGATCAGTGTGGTCACTGGGGTCAGGGGATTATCGGGGTCAGTGTGGTCACTGGGATCAGTGTGGTCACTGGGGTCAGGGGATTATCGGGGTCAGTGTGGTCACTGGGATCAGTGTGGTCACTGGGGTCAGGGGATTATCGGGGTCAGTGTGGTCACTGGGATCAGTGTGGTCACTGGGGTCAGGGGATTATCGGGGTCAGTGTGGTCACTGGGATCAGTGTGGTCACTGGGGTCAGGGGATTATCGGGGTCAGTGTGGTCACTGGGATCAGTGTGGTCACTGGGGTCAGGGGATTATCGGGGTCAGTGTGGTCACTGGGATCAGTGTGGTCACTGGGGTCAGGGGATTATCGGGGTCAGTGTGGTCACTGGGATCAGTGTGGTCACTGGGGTCAGGGGATTATCGGGGTCAGTGTGGTCACTGGGATCAGTGTGGTCACTGGGGTCAGGGGATTATCGGGGTCAGTGTGGTCACTGGGATCAGTGTGGTCACTGGGGTCAGGGGATTATCGGGGTCAGTGTGGTCACTGGGATCAGTGTGGTCACTGGGGTCAGGGGATTATCGGGGTCAGTGTGGTCACTGGGATCAGTGTGGTCACTGGGGTCAGGGGATTATCGGGGTCAGTGTGGTCACTGGGATCAGTGTGGTCACTGGGGTCAGGGGATTATCGGGGTCAGTGTGGTCACTGGGATCAGTGTGGTCACTGGGGTCAGGGGATTATCGGGGTCAGTGTGGTCACTGGGATCAGTGTGGTCACTGGGGTCAGGGGATTATCGGGGTCAGTGTGGTCACTGGGATCAGTGTGGTCACTGGGGTCAGGGGATTATCGGGGTCAGTGTGGTCACTGGGATCAGTGTGGTCACTGGGGTCAGGGGATTATCGGGGTCAGTGTGGTCACTGGGATCAGTGTGGTCACTGGGGTCAGGGGATTATCGGGGTCAGTGTGGTCACTGGGATCAGTGTGGTCACTGGGGTCAGGGGATTATCGGGGTCAGTGTGGTCACTGGGATCAGTGTGGTCACTGGGGTCAGGGGATTATCGGGGTCAGTGTGGTCACTGGGATCAGTGTGGTCACTGGGGTCAGGGGATTATCGGGGTCAGTGTGGTCACTGGGATCAGTGTGGTCACTGGGGTCAGGGGATTATCGGGGTCAGTGTGGTCACTGGGATCAGTGTGGTCACTGGGGTCAGGGGATTATCGGGGTCAGTGTGGTCACTGGGATCAGTGTGGTCACTGGGGTCAGGGGATTATCGGGGTCAGTGTGGTCACTGGGATCAGTGTGGTCACTGGGGTCAGGGGATTATCGGGGTCAGTGTGGTCACTGGGATCAGTGTGGTCACTGGGGTCAGGGGATTATCGGGGTCAGTGTGGTCACTGGGATCAGTGTGGTCACTGGGGTCAGGGGATTATCGGGGTCAGTGTGGTCACTGGGATCAGTGTGGTCACTGGGGTCAGGGGATTATCGGGGTCAGTGTGGTCACTGGGATCAGTGTGGTCACTGGGGTCAGGGGATTATCGGGGTCAGTGTGGTCACTGGGATCAGTGTGGTCACTGGGGTCAGGGGATTATCGGGGTCAGTGTGGTCACTGGGATCAGTGTGGTCACTGGGGTCAGGGGATTATCGGGGTCAGTGTGGTCACTGGGATCAGTGTGGTCACTGGGGTCAGGGGATTATCGGGGTCAGTGTGGTCACTGGGATCAGTGTGGTCACTGGGGTCAGGGGATTATCGGGGTCAGTGTGGTCACTGGGATCAGTGTGGTCACTGGGGTCAGGGGATTATCGGGGTCAGTGTGGTCACTGGGATCAGTGTGGTCACTGGGGTCAGGGGATTATCGGGGTCAGTGTGGTCACTGGGATCAGTGTGGTCACTGGGGTCAGGGGATTATCGGGGTCAGTGTGGTCACTGGGATCAGTGTGGTCACTGGGGTCAGGGGATTATCGGGGTCAGTGTGGTCACTGGGATCAGTGTGGTCACTGGGGTCAGGGGATTATCGGGGTCAGTGTGGTCACTGGGATCAGTGTGGTCACTGGGGTCAGGGGATTATCGGGGTCAGTGTGGTCACTGGGATCAGTGTGGTCACTGGGGTCAGGGGATTATCGGGGTCAGTGTGGTCACTGGGATCAGTGTGGTCACTGGGGTCAGGGGATTATCGGGGTCAGTGTGGTCACTGGGATCAGTGTGGTCACTGGGGTCAGGGGATTATCGGGGTCAGTGTGGTCACTGGGATCAGTGTGGTCACTGGGGTCAGGGGATTATCGGGGTCAGTGTGGTCACTGGGATCAGTGTGGTCACTGGGGTCAGGGGATTATCGGGGTCAGTGTGGTCACTGGGATCAGTGTGGTCACTGGGGTCAGGGGATTATCGGGGTCAGTGTGGTCACTGGGATCAGTGTGGTCACTGGGGTCAGGGGATTATCGGGGTCAGTGTGGTCACTGGGATCAGTGTGGTCACTGGGGTCAGGGGATTATCGGGGTCAGTGTGGTCACTGGGATCAGTGTGGTCACTGGGGTCAGGGGATTATCGGGGTCAGTGTGGTCACTGGGATCAGTGTGGTCACTGGGGTCAGGGGATTATCGGGGTCAGTGTGGTCACTGGGATCAGTGTGGTCACTGGGGTCAGGGGATTATCGGGGTCAGTGTGGTCACTGGGATCAGTGTGGTCACTGGGGTCAGGGGATTATCGGGGTCAGTGTGGTCACTGGGATCAGTGTGGTCACTGGGGTCAGGGGATTATCGGGGTCAGTGTGGTCACTGGGATCAGTGTGGTCACTGGGGTCAGGGGATTATCGGGGTCAGTGTGGTCACTGGGATCAGTGTGGTCACTGGGGTCAGGGGATTATCGGGGTCAGTGTGGTCACTGGGATCAGTGTGGTCACTGGGGTCAGGGGATTATCGGGGTCAGTGTGGTCACTGGGATCAGTGTGGTCACTGGGGTCAGGGGATTATCGGGGTCAGTGTGGTCACTGGGATCAGTGTGGTCACTGGGGTCAGGGGATTATCGGGGTCAGTGTGGTCACTGGGATCAGTGTGGTCACTGGGGTCAGGGGATTATCGGGGTCAGTGTGGTCACTGGGATCAGTGTGGTCACTGGGGTCAGGGGATTATCGGGGTCAGTGTGGTCACTGGGATCAGTGTGGTCACTGGGGTCAGGGGATTATCGGGGTCAGTGTGGTCACTGGGATCAGTGTGGTCACTGGGGTCAGGGGATTATCGGGGTCAGTGTGGTCACTGGGATCAGTGTGGTCACTGGGGTCAGGGGATTATCGGGGTCAGTGTGGTCACTGGGATCAGTGTGGTCACTGGGGTCAGGGGATTATCGGGGTCAGTGTGGTCACTGGGATCAGTGTGGTCACTGGGGTCAGGGGATTATCGGGGTCAGTGTGGTCACTGGGATCAGTGTGGTCACTGGGGTCAGGGGATTATCGGGGTCAGTGTGGTCACTGGGATCAGTGTGGTCACTGGGGTCAGGGGATTATCGGGGTCAGTGTGGTCACTGGGATCAGTGTGGTCACTGGGGTCAGGGGATTATCGGGGTCAGTGTGGTCACTGGGATCAGTGTGGTCACTGGGGTCAGGGGATTATCGGGGTCAGTGTGGTCACTGGGATCAGTGTGGTCACTGGGGTCAGGGGATTATCGGGGTCAGTGTGGTCACTGGGATCAGTGTGGTCACTGGGGTCAGGGGATTATCGGGGTCAGTGTGGTCACTGGGATCAGTGTGGTCACTGGGGTCAGGGGATTATCGGGGTCAGTGTGGTCACTGGGATCAGTGTGGTCACTGGGGTCAGGGGATTATCGGGGTCAGTGTGGTCACTGGGATCAGTGTGGTCACTGGGGTCAGGGGATTATCGGGGTCAGTGTGGTCACTGGGATCAGTGTGGTCACTGGGGTCAGGGGATTATCGGGGTCAGTGTGGTCACTGGGATCAGTGTGGTCACTGGGGTCAGGGGATTATCGGGGTCAGTGTGGTCACTGGGATCAGTGTGGTCACTGGGGTCAGGGGATTATCGGGGTCAGTGTGGTCACTGGGATCAGTGTGGTCACTGGGGTCAGGGGATTATCGGGGTCAGTGTGGTCACTGGGATCAGTGTGGTCACTGGGGTCAGGGGATTATCGGGGTCAGTGTGGTCACTGGGATCAGTGTGGTCACTGGGGTCAGGGGATTATCGGGGTCAGTGTGGTCACTGGGATCAGTGTGGTCACTGGGGTCAGGGGATTATCGGGGTCAGTGTGGTCACTGGGATCAGTGTGGTCACTGGGGTCAGGGGATTATCGGGGTCAGTGTGGTCACTGGGATCAGTGTGGTCACTGGGGTCAGGGGATTATCGGGGTCAGTGTGGTCACTGGGATCAGTGTGGTCACTGGGGTCAGGGGATTATCGGGGTCAGTGTGGTCACTGGGATCAGTGTGGTCACTGGGGTCAGGGGATTATCGGGGTCAGTGTGGTCACTGGGATTATTGGGGGTCAGTGTGGTCACCCGGCACTTGCATACAAGAGGAGGAATAATACGTTTTTGTCACTTTTGCAGATCACAAGGATTCCACCTTTGCGGAGTTTCTGCAGTCCAAGCGCTTAGCGCCCGGTTTGCAGCACTTCGTCCTCTGCTCCATCGCAATGGTTTCCCAAGCCGCCGGCACGGTAGACGGGTTGAAGGCGACGCAGCATTTCTTGCGATGTCTCGGTCGCTACGGCAACACTCCCTTCCTGTTCCACATGTACGGCTTGGGAGAGATTCCGCAGTGCTTCTGCAGGTGAGAGCGCCTCCGGGAATGGGCCCGCTCCATTCATACGTCCGTCCGTCCCCCCCCCCCTATAGATGCTTTATGCATGGACGCAGAGTATAAATACTTCCAGAGCCTGTTCAAGCTTACCAAGAGAGGCGACGCATCCGGTTGATGTTGAACGGGGAGGAACAGTTTAATGAATGCAGCATGAAACATTCGGCATGCTCAGTGATGTGTCAATGTTACAGCAGCCCGAGCGTCACATGACAAGTGTAGCAATTCCAGGTATTAATTACCCCTCGCAGCGATCACAGCCCTCCCCCCGGGCAATGCCGCCTTCTGCTCTTCTCACCAGAAGGACGGCGCCATCTTTGTTCAGGCATCACCCGGGGGTCACCATCTGCTTCCTGGACTGAGATGCCGGCTCAAAGATGACACGGTCCTGTAAATCCCGGCGGCTGTGCATAGTTTTTGGTCGAGTTTCACCTGTATATCCCCCCACTTCCAGGTGTCATTGTAATATATCCCC
>NW_017308133.1:267013-278472 GCF_000935625.1 Nanorana parkeri | reverse complement strand
CAAGTGACCCCCCCGCACCCCCGGTTGTTACGCCACTGGTATGGGCACCTTTAGGCATTAAAACATCCAGAGATTCTGCATTTAATCTGAGGTGGGAGTATAGAAAAAGGTTAATCAGTTGCCTTCAGACTCATTCAGAAACATTTTAAAGGAGCATATTGGAATATTTTATATTTAATGAAAGACTATCACGACTTTAAAGCAAACTTGTCTCTATCAGCAATAAATCAATGGGTAATTTTTGGTTTATTGCATAAATACAACAAACCACTTTGAGATTTACTTTTATTATACCAAAAGGGAGCAAATAAGAGAAGTTCTTCTGAGTTTACAAACACTTGAAAGCAAGTTGCATTTTCCCATTGACACAAGACCAACGCCTGTTGACACACAGGTGATTCTGCCATTGGCCATCATTAGATTCATGGAGGTATAGCTCAAGGGTAGTCAAACTTTGGCCCTCCGGCTATGGTAAAGCTACATATCCCATGAGGCTTTGCAAGACTCTAACAGCTACAGGCATGACTTCTAGAGGCAGATATATGATGGGAAATACCCCTGGTATAGTTGTACAGTTGGCTATATACTAGCAGGTTTCCAAATGAATATTTGTACATAAGGTCACCCAATAATGCCATCAGACACTTGATGAAAGTTGATCAAAATTTAATTTGATTTTAATATTTGATTTTGAAATTAATAGTTTCCTGAAAGATATTGGAATTTTGTTGCTCGATAAATATTTTTCACCCTGCTCCTTTTGACTTTTTTCATCACTATGGTCGAAATCAATCGTTGATTTGACCCCATCAACTAAAAGAAATTCGGATGATCGTTGTTTTGTATGAAAGTTCTTTCAAAATTCTAAGCAGTGTATGGCCAGCTTAAGTGTACCACATAAAAGTTGCTTCTGCAGTGGCAAAAACACTGAAGAATCTTAATCACCAGCAACAAAGAAAGCCGCATCTTGCTGGTTTGGCCAATGAGAGAGTGACACTGTTCTAGGTGTGTGGACTAGTATGACATGGGCCACATATATTGTTGTGTTTACGTTCTCCTTTTACAGTTCTCCTTTTACAGTTACTGCTTTTCTTGGGAACTTAAGTATAGCAACAGGGTCTCTTAAATGGTTTTTTTTTCTTTCAATCCATATTATGATACTTATTATAAAAAAATTGCATAGTTCTCAATAATTGTTCACTTGATCATTCCACAAAAACAACTAAAAAATTAAACTTATGCAATACATTTATTTCCCATTTAATGCTCAAAAAATGTTCAGTTTTTAAAGGTCAGGTTTTCAAAAGATCATATTTTTAAATGTTTAGAATCAAATTTGGGCATGACTGTTCTCATTGAATAAACAGCTTGACAACTTCTTATACCTCCCATGGATCCTACTGGTGAGCTTTCTCGTTATGAGTCCTTGGATCTACATATCACTGTGCAAACTACAAAATGGTCCCGCTCTCCCTGCTGGATTTTTCAATTCTTCTTATATTATGGAAAATGCAACAGGAAAAGCTAGAACACACAGGGTTTGCGGGAACGCCTAAAACTCCCCAGTGGACGTGAACATATTTGAGATTTTAGTCAGGGAGATCTCTATGCTAAGCTAGGAAGCCAAATGCTGGATCAGCCCACCAGGCTCCATATAAAACTAAAATGTCAGTTTTTGTTGGACTGAGCCTTCAACAGACTATACTTTAGCTGGTTGAGAATCAATACGATGGGATGTTCCTAACAGTTTCCCTGCTTCCAGAACACGGGACGCATGGAGGTGAGATGCAGGAAACAGTTTGGCTGTTTCTGGTGGCAAGAAGGACAAATATGATATTTTACAAGCTTTTTGTGACTTTGTGATGAGAACATTGTTAGGTCTCTCCACTTGGCACCAGCAGGATTTACGCATAAACCTGCTTTATAAAATAATAACTCCAACATCTGGAAGGCATTTATTTGAGTGATTGTTTATAAGAGCTGAGATTCAGAGCTTTAGTATTCCTCTTATTGCGCGTTGTGAATTTGACCCATCAAAAGGCTTGCCAATTCTGTAAGTGGGATGCCGCAGAGAGAAAACTTTGATGAGCATCTAAGTCTGGGGACCCGAAGAACAATTAATTCTGAAATGTATCAAATGTTAAATCTCTTCTGAAAGCTTGAGACCTTTTACTTCCATGATTAATTGTGTACAGTTCTTCTCCCTTAATACTTTGTCAGCAGAAGTCATATTGCTTTCATATTTCCTCCAGAAATAAAAAAGGTAAAAAAATGTTGAACAATACAAGAAATCTCGCATACAGTATTTAAAGAGAGGCAAATGACGCAGAATGCAGGCAGTCATCAAATGCTGGAACACCAAAAAGTTGCCTCGCTTAAGAATCCATAACCTCTAAGGTCACATGGACAATATCTTATAAATGGAATTGGAATGGACACACCCCACTCCTCATAACCCTGTCATCTAGTGTAGGAAAGTAATTAACACAACAGTAGATACATGCATTGTGTCATTTGCATTGGTTAAGAATTGCAGAGATTCTTTAAGTCTGCAGAGAAGACTAACGTGGTTGATTTGCAATTTATTTTGGCAGGATAAGTGGGTATTTTTTGCACTTATTCAACACATATAAGAAATGCTTTCAACTGTATATTTAAAAGACCAAACAGCAACCAAGAGAAATTAATACAGTCCGGCTTTCGCCCCCTACACTCCACTGAAACCGCCCTCCTAAAACTCACTAATGACTTAATAACAGCTAAACACAATGGCCACTATTCCTTACTCTTGCTTTTAGACCTTTCTGCTGCTAGACCTCCTGCTTTCCAGCTCCGTCATCAACTCCTCCCATGCTCGCCTCCAGGACTTCACTAGAGTGTCTCCCATTCTATGGAACTCTCTACCCCAACCTGTCCGTCTATCTCCCACACTGACTGCCTTTAGGCGATCCCTTAAGACTCATCTCTTCAGGGAAGCCTATCCCACCTCAACCTAACCACTGAACAATCACCCCCGCACAACTACCTCCTCATGTTGTATCACTTGTCCCTCCCTTTTAGATTGTAAGCCCTCACGGGCAGGGCCCTCCTTACCATCTTGTCTTAAATTGTATTGTGACTGTAATGTCTTCCTTATATTGTAAAGCGCTGTGCAAACTATTGGCGCTATATAAATCCTGTATAATAATAATAATAATAATAATAATAATTGTTAGGGTTTACATGTACAGTACTGTAAGTGAACATTCTCTACTCCTTTAGTTAATTTAGCTCCATATGATGAAGTGAATATTTGTAGTCAGTCTCCAGCTACATTGGTATACATATTTAAGTGTCAGTTCCTCATTAATTCACAGTTTGGAATGGCATGTTATTTCATATGAATGTCTTATGAGCCTGCCTCTTTTCCAACCTTGACCCTATAAAAAAGAATGTTTATACAAAGCATTTAGATTATTATGCTAAATCTTGATGTTGATTCATTTTGAATGCCCCATATTTTTAAAAGCTGATTTTGACATGGCACCAAGCTGCTTCCTCCTGGTGATGTCCATCATTGTAAGAATTATGGTTTTAATGTTCTGCTTTTCTACAGTCAAAGTCAGGAGACAACTCCCAACAGAAATCCCATCAAAGATGAGAATATCCCCAGAAATCTGGCACAGGAAATCTGTCCTCTTTGGTGTTCTGAAGAGCTTGTTTACCACACATGACTTGCATTTTGGGCTGCTCGGAAATGTGTCTTGGATTCCCATCTTCCAGGCAGTTACTATTGTTGTTTTCAGATTCCTGCTGATTTCTTCCTAGCCGTGATTCTGCCCACAGACCGTGCCAGTGAACACAGCCTGTTTCAAATCACACTTCAACAAACAATGTGCTGATGGGAGGCTAACATCACAAACTCAATTTCATTATGAGGGAGATGCATGCTATACTGTCCGAAGGCCACTGAATAAGCAAAAACAAATTCTACCAATAGCACATGGACTTTCGATTTTTAATAAAGGTACATTCCAGTGATATGAAAAAATAAATGACCAATTTAAATGCATACAGGCAAGAAGTCAACCTACCCATGTGTTACTGTAATTTACTAGACCACTGCTGCCATATTGTGCTTTACTGCCAGTATTTTGGTGATCTGAGAACTCTTCTCCTCCTCCAGTTTATGATTTGTATTATAATACAATATTTATATAGTGCCAACAGTTTGCAATATACAACATAAGACATTACAATTACAATACAAGTCAAGACAAAATGGTAAGGTGGGCCCTGCCCATGAGAGCTTACAATCTAAAAGGGAGGGACAAGTGATACATGAGGTGGTAGCTGTGCGGAGATGAGTTGTTGGAGAAAATGATAGTTCAGCGGTTAGTTTTAGGTAGGATAGGCTTCCCTGTGAGATGAGTCTTTAGGGATCGTCTAAAGGCAGAGTAGGAGATAGACGGACATGCTGGGGTAAGGAGTTGCAAAGGATAGGAGAGACTCTAGAGAAGGCCTGAAGGCGAGCATGGAAGGAGTTGATGAGGGAGATAGAGAGCAGGCAGTCTTGGGAGGAGAGGAGGTGACGGTTAGCGTGATACTATAGTTTATATACATATTGGAGTATTTCTAAACCTACCAACATATTTTTTTGTGTTTCTTTTTTTTTTAATCAGATATTCTTTGTTTTTTTTTCATTATTTCCATACATTGTGACCATGTAACATACTACTACAATCTAAAAAATAAAACAAACAAAAGTACACTTTTTACATATCATCCTGCACACCCCTATCCCTCCTTAATCCTCTTCCTTACTTCTTCCTGCTCTGCATATCTTCTGTTGCATTTTTTCAACTATAGTATTATTCTTTTACCAGTTAATCCAGGAGGTCTCGAGTCTGATTAACATTCATACTTCTTATCCACCTGTTCCAAATCCCCTGGAATTTACCTATCTGACTCATCAGCCTGTAGGTATATTCTTCAAATCGAACATACTTACTGATTTCAGCTTTCCATTCTTCAATTGTAGGGGGATACTCCGAGGTCCATTTACCTCCTATTAATGGTCTAGCCAGAAACAATAGCCTGGTTATTGCCAAAACAGTATGATTATCTAAGTTATCAGAATTGAAACCTCCTAGAATACATGTTAATGGATTAACTGCCACTGTTTTACCATACACTTTATTCAGACATTCAATCACCCCTGTCCAGTATCTTTTTCGTTTTGGGCATCTCCATAGCAAATGAATAAGTGTGCCTTCCTGATGCTTACATCTCCCGCACTTTGGGTCTGTTCGGACCCCTATTTTATATAGGAACTCTATAAACCCTATATAATGAATAGGGCTGAGCATACAGGCGCTGCCATCTTGGTGTATACCAAGATACACTTAAAGATGCACAAGTGCAGAACGCGCCAGCGGCCGACATGGCCACCATTTATTCTGCATTTTCAGTGTGACATCACACTCTGAAGAGCGGCAGCCATATCGGCTGTGTTCTGCGCTTGTGCGCCACCATCTTTGAGTGTATCTTGGTATACACCAAGATGGTGTCGCCCGTATGGTGGCTGATATGGCCACTGCTCGTTCAGCGTGTGACATCACACTGAAAATGCAGAATGAGTGGTGGCCATGTTGGCTGCAGGCACGTTCTGCGCTTGTGCACTGCCATCTTTAAGTGAATCTTGGTACACACCAAGATGGCGGCGCCCATATGTTCGGGTGTCGCTATCTTGGTTTTTTACCAAGATATACTCAATGATGGCGCAGCTGCGCAGGACGGACTGGCGGCCAATATATATATTTCGGATTCAGAAGAACCGCAGAATCAACTGAATTTCGTTGATTTGTAGGTTCGGCTGAATCCGAATGTACATGTCTAGTCTTAAGTCCAAAACAGAACTAGCCATCATCCCTTAAACATTATGTATTAAAAGCAGAATTTTTAGCATATATTTAAGATTACATAGAATATTTTTGTTGTTGTTGCATGCAAGATACAGCAAAACTCAGTTTAGCACCAACCCACTCCTATATTTGCAGCAAATGTGGAAGCCATACTATCCTGTCAAGGCCCCTTTGTATAGTGTGGTGCCTAATCTAACAACGCTCCCAACCTGGGACACACACATCAATAAATTGATTAAAGAGATTAAAGGCAGGTATACCAGGAGGTAACTAATTCCTCCATAAAAGGTGCAGATACACACTAAAAGTCCACCACTGCACACCTCCAGTGTGTCCCAGCAATCAACAACCAGCTTTTTAGAGCAAGGTGCACTTTCCAGCACACTTACCAGTTAGTCAACAAAGGAATTCAACATTGTGTCTGAGTGTTCCAGAAAAGGGTAGCATAAATATTGTGATGGTGCTGGTAACAGTCCTATCCCGTACTATGGCCCAAAGTCAATGTAGTAACCAGTGTAGTAGGGTGCACGACCAATGGCGACACAGTACAACCCTAAAACAGAAATAGCCAGCACTCCTTAAACACTATAGGCTCGATTCACAAAGCTTACATACCAGACTAAGGATACTTATTTTTTTTAAAAAGTGACAACTATTCTCAACTAAGTCCAATGAGAGTTGAAAATGGCAGTCACATGTCTACAATAAGGATTCGTATACTTGTGTTAAATATTTGTGAATTAACCACTATGTATAAAAAGCAGAGGTGTTGGTAATACATATTTGCAGGAAATCTATGGGGAAGCCACTACAGTAAAGAAGGGCATTGTAAGGGCACTGATGCTTCGACCCTGTTAAAGTGAATGAACAGGACAACTATGGCTAGAAGATGCAAAAGAATGCGAGGTTATGACACTGTACAACCACAAGGCTGATAAATAGGGAGAAACTCTCTCAAATAAAAATCACGCATTTACCAACGGCCAATCAAGTTGTAATTTTCCCACAAAGAAAACCACAGAACAAGATTTGTTAAGTGCCAGCTTATTGTACTGCAGACTTCTTACATCTGTGAGCTACGCTGATTATTCTGTGGGAGTTTAAGCTGAAATACCAGAACAAATGTAAATATATTTATTCCTTAAGTGGGATTTTCTTACGTTTTTTTCAATGTGCCCAGCTATGCACATCTGCCTAAGAAGTACAGGAGTAAAACTGCTCTCATTAACATTGCATTAGTCTTCCCTCTCCTCAGTCTTCTATCTTAGAATAACATCCTTAATGCTTCATTATGTACATTTTGGATTTCACACGTGGGAAACAACACAGGAATTTTAATTTGATAATTACTGTGTATAAGAAATACTAAACAGGAATCCATTAAAAACAAACAGAGAATCTAAAAGGCAAAAAAAAGTTATGTTTTCTTTGGCTGTTCTGATAAGTATATTTTTAAAAACACAACTATGGATTTTTGCCGGTGGTATAAGATCCAGATCTGAGTTGTATTGAAATCTTCAGAAGTTTGGGGGATTTTGCCTACAGCTGGTGAGATTATTTTTTGATTGATGTTCAGGTGAACATTTGTTATTTCAAGCAAGCTGTGATTAGAATCAACATGCAAACATGGCTCAAGTCCCAACACTGGAACACCAACAAAAAGTTCCTGGCAGATGTTCTCCAAACTGCAGGTCACATCCAGAACAGGTATAAACAGCACATGTCTGTGAAGGATCTCATTTATCCGGGTTATGGTATGGCTAGTAGTAATTAATCAGACATGTTCTATTGTGTTGAAGAGTGTTTCTCAACTCATGACTATGGAATGTGTCATAATAGATTTTGATTGTCCAAGAAGAACATAATCCAGCGGCCATCGTGGCAAGAAGTCTTTCCTAAACTTCATGGCACTATGCTAATTTATTTATGTAAATAGAATGGGGTGGTTTCATTAACTTTGGCACCTCTCATCCTGTTCTTGGACAGTCAGCATCTGCCTTCACACATTGCTTGACACCATAATGATTGGATTCATGTGATAGAGTTACCCATGTGACTATAAATGGTGGGGTATGGTACTGAAACTAATTTGAGTTGAAGAAGCTACTTTGATGGAACTTCTTCAACATTACAGCAATGTTGTGACCAACTAATACCAGCTAGCCAGCACAAAATTTATTTTTTCCCCCCAATTTTTTATTAGTGACATAGCATCAGAAAAAGAGGGTTCCCCATTTCCTCCAGATAACCACTAATGCATGTATACATGTGTATAAGAAATACCAAATATGGAACAAAAATGTACTATAAATTGTGTAATAAATTTAATTTATGCAAATGTTGCAATAGTAACATTATGAAGTTACTGAAAACACAATCTATATTTTACTATCAGACCATATGCCCTACTGGGTAGGTGCTTCAAAAGAGGGGCCCCAAAGGGAGATCTGCCTCCAAAAACATCAAACATTAACAGGGTTATTCACAAAAGGGGGTAGAGTTTGGAGAAGGCAGGAGAAGTGAACAATCTAGGACAGAATAGCTGAACTGGAAAACTGGAAAGGGAGCTGAATTGGAGAATTGTTGCAAATCAGATATTTTGTCCTAGATTGTTTATGGTTAGGAATCCTTTTAGACAGTTGCTGGGTATTGTGGGGAGGAGGGGAAAATGGCAGAATTTGAAAGAGCACAGTGGGTGTAATACCTAAGTCTATTTAAAGTAACGCTAAACTCAGGAGTTAAATGTTAGAAATGCATTCAAGTACCTTAACTATTAACATAAATGTATCTTATTTGTGTATCACTCAGCTGTAGATCCTTCAATCATCTCTGAATTGGTGCTGACACTGTCCTTCCTTCTGGAGGGTGGCTACTTTTGTTCCCCATGGTCTGTGTGTGTGTTGTAAAGTAGCCACCGCTTCAAGTTCGCTCCCATGATGGATTACAAGCTCACGTTTAGTTTACCATTTTATATTGAGATTGTAGTCCATCACGTGAGTGAGCTTGGAGCAGTGGCTACTTTACAATACACACACAGACTATGGGGAACAAAAGTTAGTATGAATTCCGAGATGATTTGAGGATCTACAGCTGAGTGATACACAAATAAGACACATTTTTGGTTATAGTTAAGGTACTTGAATGCATTTTTAAGGTTTAACTCCTGAGTTTAGTGTCACTTTAGGGTTGGGAAAGGCTTCCTATACATGCTAGAGAGAGAAGGCCATGTACATTAAAATGGCATAAACACAGGCTTGCTTGAAGAAAAAAAAAATATATATTGCTAGTGCCGGGAAGTCGCTTCTGTTCAAAGCTCTCATGTGACCTTGCAAAGACAAAAAGATATTAGTAGACTTTAAAAATAAAATGAGTATAAGTACTCGTGACCTTGGATACAGCCTGTGACTAATCTCTCTGTGTGACTTCTCTGGACATCCCTAGACAGTCACATACAGATTATATATGCTCCCCTGACACTTCATCGCATTAAGCTGAGTAGCACTGAAGTTCTGTAGTGATATAGTTGTAAAGACTGCAATTGTACGTGTTTTTTATTTGTTTACTGTAAAAGGAGTTAAATGGAGTTACATATTGAAACGATAAAGCAAAATAATAGTATGAAGACTTTGTGTCAAAACAAGTTAATAAAAATTTGATTGGTTCCGAGTCCCAAATTTAATGCCTAACTCCTGTACTGCCAGGAAATCTCAGTGCCCCCTCCTCCTGCACAGTAATTTTCTATACACTCGAATTGGCCATTTTCCGTACTGTTGGAGAAAGGCCTTATTCAAGTCTATGGGACGTTACTGTGCAGTTTTGGGCAGCAACAAGGAAGATTTTGAATGCAGGCCACCACTGATGGAATGAGGTAAGTGGGCACTTAGGTGAGGGGGTTTTAACTTAGAGGGATAGGGAATGAGAGATGGGGATTTTTTTAATCTAAGCCTAACTTTGTACTTTAACCTAAAGCTTAGGGAGTTATTCACAAAGGGGTGAATAGTTTGGAGAAGGCAGGAGAAGTGAACAATCTGGGACAAAATAGCTGAATTGGACAATTTGTGCGTATAGAAAGTTACTGTGCACGAGGAGGGGGCACTGACACAGGAGTTAGCCTTAAATTTGGGACTCAGAACCAATCTAATTTTTCGAGTTCAGCTATAATACTGTGCATTCAGCCCTTTAAGGGGCACAGTATTAAAAAAATAAAATAAAAATGTACATCTTGGTTGGTCCTCTATACCTTAGGGAGGGGCACTGCAAGCGGTATTTTTTTCCTTCTGCCCAGAGCGGGGTTTTTAATTCACATAAGCTCCAATCTAAACTCTAAAAGCTGAGCTGTAGTGTATGCATATAATACCTTCCCTTGTTCCCTCCTAACCCCCTGATCAACATGCAATATATTTTCCAATCAAAACATTTTGTTTTTCAATAAATAACTGTTATGAGACTCAGTGGTGTCAACATTGGGTCTGTCTAATGCTCTTTGATGGAAGGGGCCATCAGGCTTCTAAAAACATCACAATTCAAAATAATTTTATGAAAGAATGCATCCTCGGGATCCCTTTAGATGTGCCCGCTTTCCTTCAGCTGTCCACTGGGTGCACCAGACTTTAGCTGTGCAGCATTGTTGACAGGTTGACAGGTTGCAGGCACATCTAAAGGGATGCCAGAGATGTGTTCTTTCACATAAAGCTTGGGAAAAAAATAATTAATGGCAGAGAAAGCTAAAAGCAGTGAGAGGGGGGCCAACAATGGCACAAATAAGTGATTGATGAATGATAAAGGTTATTCACACATAAAAGGTGGGCTCAAGATAGCTGCAGACTCAAAGGGTTAGATAGTGAAGATGGAAGTTAAATAAATGGCAGGGAAATAAATCAGTTTCAGCACAGGAGAGGACTTCCTGCAAGCAGTGGCGACTCTAGGAACAATATACAGTATAAGGGGGGCACATATACCACAGTGAAAACTCGGGGCACTAATACATTTCACAACTAAATCATACCACTGAAATAAACTAAATAAGTATATATAAATAAGATTACAAAATATGAGAGTAATGCTGTATTTAATGATACCTTTTTATTGTACTAACTCATATACATAATATATATATATATATACACATGTGTGGCGACTGATGGGTTAGACTCAGGGCCAGAAGTACATGGTTGGATGTTGGTTGGCAACTGCCGGGCGCCAAGAGCTGATTTAATTGCGGATGATATCGGCTCCCAGTGGCTGCAGTATTCAGGATTGAGGGTGGCGTCGGACTACATGTCGCAACCGCCGGGAGCTGATTTTCATTGCGGATCACCGGACTGTGCGGCCTGTACTAATGCAAATTAGGCAGCCGCTAGGCCACAGAATGGGCTAACCATTAGACCATTAGAAATCATGGGGCCCCATACATCCTATATGGCTAGTCCCCCTCAAGCTGCCAATGGCATGCTGGTACTTGTGGTCCACCTTCAGTCTCATACTATTATTATACATTTATATAGCTCTGACATACCATAGGGCCTGGCCTCATCAACCTCTGCCATTGTTAGAGTG
>NW_017308133.1:247477-266793 GCF_000935625.1 Nanorana parkeri | reverse complement strand
TGGTGTTGGGGGGGGGGGGGGGGGGGGCACACGGGGAGAGGGCAAGAAATAACCTGGTAAGGGCAATTGCTCCCCCTTGCCGCCCTGTAGTGATGCCTATAGCTACAAGTGTAGGGAAAAGAAGGCTCAAGTTCAACTTTGAATTTAACACATAACCTTTGGTTTATGTTAAAAAATCTGAGGGTTTAATGTCACTTTAATCTAACCTATAACTCAAAGTTAAAGGAGTTCTAAACCCTCTGGTTTTTTTTTTTGCCTCGATCTACTGCATGGGATGTTGGTTCCAAATAACCATATAGGTTCTGTGATGTTTGGGGATATTAGCACATATGGTGAGTGCTTAAGGATGCAGTCCACTTGCAATATATTCTGTTTAAGGGCCTGATAGCCCTCTTTTATTCCAATGAAAGTTCATACATCCACCTTGGATACCTTCGCAGGGGTTGTTAAGCATAACATCCATGCAATACTTGCAACATAACACAAGTTTACCCTCCTGGCTTTCACTTTAAACATTACCACTTCTGACCCACTGGTCCTCTTGGAAGTGCTGCCCCACACTTGTACTGCCAGCCCCTCAGGCTCACAGCTCACCTAGCCTCACCTCACAAATAAAATGCACATTTTTTTATTTAATATAGTTGTAGGGTCTGGGTTGGGGCTGATCTGGAAGAAAGCTGAAGATTTATAAATTTTTAAACTTTAATTTAAACAGCCTCCCTGGCTGTCTTCGTGTGCCTCCAGCAGACACACCACCTGAATCCATTTTAACTTCTGGGGGAGTCCTCCTGACCCCTGAACATGTCCGTTCCTTCCCAGCAGGGACTCACCTGACTCCTCTCTGACTTCTAGGGGAGTCCTCCTGATCCCTAACCACAGTCTGTTCCTATTTCCCAGCAGGAGCTCACCTGACTCCTCTCTGACTTCTGGGGGAGTCCTCCTGACTCCTGAACACAGTCTGTTCCTCTTAACAAGCAGGAGCCCACCTAACTAGTCTCTGACTTCTGGGGATGTCCTCCTGACTCCTGAGCGCAGTCTGTTCCTCTTTCCAAGCAGGAGCCCATCTGCCTCCTCTCTGACATCTGGGGGTCATCCTCCTGACCCTTATTTCCCAACAGGAGCCAATTCCCCTAGCCAGCACCCTTTCTTAAGGGCTGTGCACACCTGTACAATCATTGGGTGCGGGTCACTGCTAAACCCTGGACTGGAGCTTTCTTCCCTCCTGGATCACTTTGAAACATCCCAGTTCTATAATCCCAAGAAGAATCCAGACAAACCCATGCTTCCTGACACCTCTCAGCTCCTCTCTAGCTGAAAGTTCTGGGCGATCATAACACCCAATTCTACAGTGGGATTGCCACACCATACCAGAGTTCTTATTTGTGCTGTTCAGCAAGAACAGGTCCAGGATAGTTAAAGAAAAGAGGAGCCATTTAAAGCCCAATGCACTTTTAAAAGCCACAAAAAGCACCTTAATTTTGTCTTATCTATTGTGTGCAATACATTTTAGCAAATTTGGAAAATCTCCCAATTTTCTCTGAGATTTCTAAAAAATATAAACACTCAATTTCACTTATTCATATACACAGGACCAGCACCAATACAGTGCATACCAGCACAATACATAAATTAGGCCAAGGGAAGGGGGCACCACAGAGTTTTTTTCCATAGCTATCATGCCCTTAAAGAAAAAGTGTACTTTAAAACAAAATACACTTATCCAACCCAGCCAAAAGACAGAGGTAGATGAGTTTTATAAGCCTCTTTATTATAATTTATCAAAGAAGTGATTTCCTTCATTATCTCTAAATAAAAGGCTTCAGGCAGTTGTTTGAGTTTCATCCATGTCCAACCTGTTAGATAGATAACATTAACATTTTTTATATTTAATATAGTTGTAGGGTCTGGTTTGGGGCTGACCTGTAAGAAAGCTGCAGAAGATTTATACATTTTTAAACTTTTATTTAATTTTCAGCACTTACTGAATTCTAATATCTGTCAGTTAAGCAATGGAGGGGCCAAAAGTAGCACCATTGTGGGGCTGTGCTTAGGGCATTTCCCCCAATCCAGCCCTGAAGGTATTCATTAGACATGTGCGATTCGTTTCGTTCCGAATCGAAATTCGGAACGAATTTTCGGACATTCGGATGTATCCGAATTCCGAATTACAGACATAACGAATGCAAACGAATCCGAATTTCCATTTCCGAAATTCGGTAGCGTTAGTACGAACGTTCGTTTCGTTTTCTGTTCTTATTCGTTTCTTATTTGTTTCGTTCGTTGGAGCTAAGTGACATTAGAGGAGAAAAATATTTTTTCCCCCTCAAATGTCACTTTTGCTGCAAACGAACGAAATGAATAAGAAACTAATAAGAAACGAATAAGAACAGAAAACGAAACGAACGTTCGTACTAACGCTACCGAAATTCGTCCGAATCCGAATTCCGAATCCGAATTGACTTTCACACCCGAATCCTGAAAAACGAAATAACACAAATCCGAATTTAAAATGAAACGAAACTAAACGCATTTTTTGGCAGTGCACATGTCTAGTATTCATACATATCTAACGAATTCATACATATCTAACGTTGCTGCAAACGAACAAAACGAATAAGAAACGAATAAGAACAGAAAACGAAACGAACGTTCGTACTAACGCTACCGAATTTCGTCCGAATCCGAATTGACTTTCACACCCGAATCCTGAAAAACGAAATAACACAAATCCGAATTTAAAATGAAACGAAACTAAACGCATTTTTTGGCAGTGCACATGTCTAGTATTCATACATATCTAAATAATAATAAGAAGGGTATAAATGATGTATGCGCACATTAATTTATACCATGTTCATACATGTGTGGTGTGCTGCACAAAATGTAAACATGACTTTGACTGTAATGGAAACAGTCCATTTGCTGGTCCATTAGTAAGCGATGGGAACTATTGAGCAGCTTCTCTGTTTATCTAAACACCACAGATTTTATCCTCATCAGCTGCCTGCGTGAAGGCTAGGTCCCCACGCCTGAAGTAGATTATATCCTCATCAGCTGGCTGTGTCTGTGGCTGTGAAGTCTATGTCCCTATGTTTGGATTCTCTATTTGTTTTGCAAAGCTAATAGGGCAACTCTGTACACACTAGTGGGAGTGCTTCCAATCATTATGAGCTGCTGTGTTACAAGTTCAAATGTGCCACAAAGAGAAACATGCTGGGGATGATTAATGCAGAATTCCACCCTCCCGTGAATGGAATGCACCAGTATTGAAATATCCAACAGTCTGAATAATGCTTACTCAGCAGGTCCCCTGCATGGGCTATGTCTATTCATATTAATAATAATAAAAATAATAATAAAAGTAGCAATATTAGATAGGATGCACATGTTATATGAAAGCTTTCTTCGTTATGGTACATGTTACCTAAAGTGTATCTAAAGCCTTTATTTTAAGTTTTGGCTAGAATGTGAAAGAATGTTAGAACCTCTCTCAGGTTTTACTTATATGAAATAAAAGCATGAGTGTACTGAGCCATAGGGACTGATCCAGTTATTCATTTTTATTTGTCATGGTTCCATCAAGAGTTAACAGATCCTTCATCAGAGCTTAGATGTATTGTACATGAGCAATCTGAACTGTTAATTTAAAGTGACACTAAACTCAGGAGTTAAACCTTAAAAATGCTTTCAAGTACCTTACCTATTAACACAAATGTATCTTATTTGTGTATCACTCGGCTGTAGATCCTCAAATCATCTCTGAATTGGTACTGACACTGTCCTACCTTCTGGAGGGTGGCTACACACAGAGGGTCCATGGGGAACAAATGCAGTCACCCTCCAGAAGGTACTATATTATGCATATGGGACGGAGGAGGCTTGTATCTGATGAAGGGGGCGTGACCCCGGAAACGCGTCATCATCACAGTCTTTCAGGTCTCGTTCACACCTAGGCGTATTGCATATGCGCGTCTGTCACGCGTTTTTTTACCGCGATTCGCGGTAAAAAAGTCGCGCGACCATCGCGCGTTTCCAAAGGCTACTTGGCTGTATCCCAATGGAAACGCGCAACAAAACGGCCCAAAGTTATACATGTACCTTTTCAGGCGTGGGCCGTTTTGTAGCACGTTAGGGACGGGCGGAAATACGCCAAGGTGGGAACGAGAGCAAGGGTCCTTCTTTACAGCATTCTGGCAGGGGACAGGCTTTTCTACTAAAGCTGCCCATACACCTTACGAATATTGGGTGATTTTTGCATGCGATCGAGTTTTCACCCGATAGTCGTAAGGTTGATGGGCAGTGTACAACCGCAAATACTGTACAATTGACCGACTTTTGACTAACCAGCAGGTTAGAAAACTTCGGTTGATCGTACGATTTTCGCAAGATTTACACTGCACATGCGCAGACGAAAATACATGCGGTCGATTACTGCAATTCGTCCAGATGCTTTCTTTTATTTACTGCTGATCCAACCCTGCAATAATCGGGGCAAGATGGGGGCAAAAGTGTCGTCTAATGATCGCAAGGTGTACGGGAAGCTTAAAGCTGTGGCTGCTTTCTAAAGAAAAAGAACTGCACGATTTTGCTCACCTTTCATTTGGATTCACCTGGAATGTATTTTGCTGATTTATACTGAAGGTTCAGATGGGCTTTAAAGGAGAACTATGGGGGTCAGGGCTTTTCCCAATAGTTCTCCTTAGGGTAACAGGAGGACACAAACTAGCGTCCTCCCGTCACCCTAGGCACAGTATACCGCGAGCTACCGCGGTATCCAGCCCCTCCCCTGTCACAGCAGAGAGCCGTGACAGGATCGAGAGGTGAGCGAACCCGGTATGTGTTCGCTCACCCCCCGATCTACTGAGCCGACCTGTGACAGTCTCATTGTCACAGGTCGGCTAGAACTATGAGGTGAGTGAAAAGCACTCACCTCATAGTTCTCCTTTAAGGTGATCCAAATGGTCGCTCATCATTCATTCATCCTGGGTATTGCAGTGTGCACAGCAGCCTTCATACCAAAAACTACTAAGCAGAATAATTTTAAAAAATATAGAGATTCCTGTTACAGATGTAGTTTTGTGTTAAGATATGTATTCCTTTAAAAAAATATAAAAGTATAATATAGAATGACTGGTGCACAAGAAAGGTTTTTGTCTGAGCTGCATAGCAGAAGTAGGGAAAATGTCTCCCTCTGATGTGAAATACTTTAGTGAGATGATATATTGCATTGACAATAAAGAAGAGGAGATTATTCACTCTGATCAGTGCTATGACTCTGCCATCACCGCTATTTAATTCTCAGCAGAAACTTGTGAATTGCAGAAGTTCCCAACCCCGATGGACCTCATTTATCAGTCTATAATATAAAAAAACAGACAATTCTATTTCTGAGTCATGATAAATGAAGATTGTTTGTGTAATAATCATGGCTTATTGTGGCTGCTAATATGACTTTGGGCTGATCTATTAATATTTAAGGCATAGCAGATGTAAGGGTTAGTTCACACCAGAAACTGCATCACAACTGCGTGCGTCTGCGCAGTTGCATTGCGATGCGCTTTGATGCATTTGCGATGCGTTGCAATGCATTTCCTTTTTTCTGCATACTCTTTAGTACATGGGTGGTATACAACTATCCAGTGGCGTCGCTACAGGGGGGCGAGGGGGGGGGGCAATTGCCCCCCCTAGGTTATTGCTTGTCCCGCCCCCCCGTGTGCCCCCCCAACAGTGGCGGATCCGAGGGACATAGTGCGACCTATGCACCCGCTGCTTGTGCGATGCGGTGCGGCCGGGCACCGCAATCGCAGTCACAGCGGCAAAGGGAGAGTCTATTTTCTCAGGGGGGAGCGGAAATTGCCCAGTTCCCCCGCCCTGAGAAATAGGAAATAGTCTCTCCCTTTGCCGCTCTGACTGCGCTGCCCGGCCGCACTGAACAAGCAGCAGGTGCACAAGTCCCAATCAGGTCCCTCGACGTCACTCAGATCTGCCCCATAGACGGCTCCACGGCTTGTAGCCACATCATTTGAACTGTGTGTGATGTTCCTCTCGTTGGCTCCAGGGACACCACTCTCCATCCTGGCAAAAAAAAACTACTACTTACCTCACCGCTCTCCATCCTGAGTTCCAGGTTGACAGGCTGCAATGATCCTGACTCCAGCCTTTTGGATCTCCACGCTGACCTGCTCTCCAGCACCTTCCCTTGTGTGGTATTACTAAAGTCTACTTACTGCAAGTATACCTTGTGTTGGCAAAGTTAGACCTTCACTTACTTAATTGCTATTGTTTTGTAACTGACTGATATTGGAATTTCATTTTAGGTCTAATGTTAGTCTTAGGGCCCATTAACACCAGATTCATTGCGTTCCAGTCCGATTCTGGCCAAAATGCACTGCATCGCATTGCGGCCGGCTTACTTTTTTGTGGGGCAGGAGGGGGAGTGGCGGGCCATTGAAGTGAATGGCACTGGAGCCACGCCCTCCGGCTGGAGTTCTCCTTTAAGGATATAAATATAAAGAAACATAAACATTCTATACATCCATCTATATTCCCCTCAAGCTTCTCCCAAACACACTAGACTGCCTACTTCAGTTGTAAACTGTACAATCCATCCGGTTCTTTAAACAATGGTAGGAGTCAATCAGTAAATAAGCATTCTTTCCAATTTACTCTTCCAGTATAGTAGATCATTCGGCAGCTATAATAAGCACTTTGAAGAGGACAGTGAGTCAGAATTACACTTTCTGTTGCTGTAAATGATTTGCACATGTCCTTGTCAATTGTAGTTGTTTGTGGGTTTCCTTCCCCAGACCCAGTACTACAACTGCATAATACTCTTCCCCAGGCTTAGCCGTCATTAAATGATGAAAGGATTCCGAGTTCTAGCACAACCCGTGCGATCAAACTAGTGCTTGTAGCATTTTTATTCTACCAGACCGCAGGCACAATGTGCTTTGCAATCCTGTGCGGGCAATCGCATTGCGGAGGGCGCGGGATACGGTGCCATTCACTTCAGTGGCCCTTTGTAGCTGCTGGTATTCTGCATTGCGCTGTATATAATGTATTATTGCTGGGATCTGATGTATTCCTCTACATATGGTGTTATTCTCCATTGCGCTGTATAATGTATTATTGCTGGGACTTGTAGTCCTCTATAGCTGGTGGTATTCTGCATTGCTCTGTATAAGGATTACAAGGCGCAATGCAGAATACCACTGACCAGTTATAGAGGAACAACAAATCCCAGCAGTAATACATTAAACACCCTGTATAAGTATTATTTCTGGGATTTGTTGTTCCTCTATAGCTGGTGGTATTCTGCATTGTATTGTATTATGCATGGTACTCTGCATTGTATAATATATATATATATATATATATATATATATAACTGGTCGGTAGTATTCTGCATTGTGCTGCTGTATTATACAATGCAGAGTACCATGCACAATACAATACAATACAATACATTTGCTGAGATGTTTCAGGTAGAGGGCTGCCCAAGGCTGCCAGCAGTGGGAGGATCGCAGGGGGAGAGGTCAAGTAGTGTCTGTACCTCATACCCAGGATTAGAAGTCAAGTGAGCTCTGTACCCAAGACTGGGATGAGAAGTCAGGTGTGGTCTGTACCCTATAGCTAGGATTAGAGGTCAGTTGAGCTGTGTACCCCATAGCTGGCATAGGAGGTCATGAGAGCTGGCAGGGGGATGTGGAGACATTTTCATGACATCCTAGGAGCAGCCCATTAATGAGGAGCAGGTGCGGGCCCGTGTGCTACTAGTGTGCCCAGGTACTGGCCCAGAGCTCTGTGCCACGAGGACCAGGATACGGGACCCAACACCAGTCATCTATAGATAATGGTATTCTGCATTGTTGTATAATGTGTTGTTGGGATTTGTAGTTCTCTATAACAAATAGTATTATTCTGTATTATCAAAAAAAAATTATTCTGTATTGTTGTATAGTGTATTGCTCAGATTTGTAGTCCTCTATAGCTGGTACCATTTTGCATTGCTGTATAATGATTCGCTGGATTTGTAGTCCTCTATAGCTGGTGGTATTCTGCATTGCTGTATAATGTATTGCTGGGATTTGTAGTGCTTTATAGCTGGTGGTATTCTGCATTGCTGTATAATGTATTGTTGGGTTTTATAGTCCTCTGCTGGGCTGTATATAAAACATCAAAGTTGCTGAGAAAGAGAACTCACCACATTTTTCTTTTTGCACCCTGTTCAGACCAGAAAAATCAGGGTATAATTTTGCAGTTATCTCCCTCCACTTTCCCATCTTCTGCCAATTGTTTTTGTAGTTGGGATGCTTAGGATCATAGAGGAGTGAACATTCCTCCACATATTTTATGAAGATGTCAGCATCCACATCAGCCATGGCTCCAATATCTCTACTACCTACAAAGAGGAAGTCCCTGGATGATGACACAATCAATCCTTTTTTTGGGATGTGTTTCGTTGCGTTTCGGTGCATTTTGATGCGTTTGCATGTGTTTTTGATGCATTTGAATGCGTTTCGGTGCGATCAGATGCAGCTAAAATAGGACGAGCAGTACTTTTTCTGACTGCATCTGAACGGACTGCAATGGTGTGAATACAGCACGAGAAAGCGCATAGGAAAGCATTGTGATGTATTTTGGCTGCAGCAGCCAAACTGAACAGCCTGCATCACAACTGCATATGGTGTAAACTAACCCTTAGGGCCTGTTCACACCATATGCAGTGCATTCCGGTCACCTGCCAGCCGGAACGCCCTCTGGCCGCAATGCGATCGCCCGCACGTGATCGCAGGGCACATTGTGCCTGCGGTCCAGTGCGGTGCGGTCAAAATGCTGCAAGCACTATTTTGAGTGAATTATACATTATACATACAAGTGGAACTGAACTCAAAATCTGAAGATTTGCTATGTTATAAGAATCATCTAGAAATGTTAATTGCGCCAAAGCAGCACCCTGTAAAAATCTACCATGGTACATTGGACTTGCTGTATTTTTCTGGTCATCCCACGAGCTTTCTCAATTCAAAATTAATTCTGAATTGAGAAAGCTTGTGGGATGACCAGTGAAACGTCTTCAAGAAAAATACAGCAAGTCCAGTTGCCTTGATTTATTCTTTACAGATATATCATGACCTGGATGAATGAAAACCTTCACAGACACTTTGGTATTGGGTTTAGGGAGGAACCCCACCATGTTTTTGTTTTGTTTTTGTGCCTGTGGTATTTTGTAAAAGAAAAAAATGGGGACCACCCAGAATCTGTACCATGCCCTGATTAGGGTCTGGTAATTCTTTATTATTTTTTTTTGGGTGGGGGAATCTCACACTTTTTCTTTTTATGTCAGCAAAATGTCATTTTTTACAATCTTGGTCATTTTTTTTCTTTCATTGTCAGTTTTGTTTGTTCGGATTAATGTTTGAACTTCAGCAAACTTCAGAGAACCTCCTGCAAACCGATCCCAGGTACCTTTGGCTCATCCTAAAGGTGCCCATACACCTGCCGATTATCGTACGATAATTGCTGGTGATCCCGTGATCGTACGATAATCGCTGGTGATCCCGTGATCGTACGATAATCGGTAGGTGTATGGAAGGTGTGTCTTCCGAGCACACTTGAAAACCTGCCAAAAATCTTACGATTTGCAGCAGGTTAGTGGCTTGCTCGGAAGACTAATGCCGAACGGACCGGTGTGCGCAAGAACACCGTATAGTTCACATGCCAAGGACATGTCCAGGGACATTATATAAATCAGCTTATTATATAATTGGTCATGATTAAAGGAGAACTATGGGGTTAAGGCTTTTCCCCATAGTTCTCCTTAGGGTAACGGGAGGACACAGACTAGCGTCCTCCCGTCACCCCAGGCTCAGTATACCGCGAGCTGTAGCTCGCGGTATACTGAGACGCCGCAGTATACCGCGAGCTACTGCACGCCGTATACTGAGACGCCGCAGCTGAAGCGGATCCCGACAATTATGCCGGGATCCGCCCAGTTGCCGGTATGTGTTCGCTCACTTCCCGATCTACTGAGTCTCATTGTCACAGGTCGGCTAGAACTATGAGGTGAGTGAAAAGCACTCCCCTCATAGTTCTCCTTTAAATAAACTGAAAGTCCTGTGCCAAGAATTAACCTACCACTCTCCTTAGTCTGAAAATTTGTGCTGACAATCTAATACAGGAAACTATGTTTTTGTTCAGTTGAGTTTTTAGTACACGCAGGAACATGCTCATGTTTTCAAAGTGAACCGCACATGTGAGGACATTGTTATTTTCCATGGATATGTAATAGCGTGCAGCTTCACCAGGTAAACACCAGGTATATCTAGATAGGGATTTCTTATCGGTGAAATTACTGTGAATATATACTTTTAACAGCAAAAATAAACAAAAGAGAAAGCAAATCTTACCATAAACATTAGAATGATGAATGTTCCCAAGAATGGTTGACTATCTTCAACAACAAAGCAAACAGCAGTTCTAATGACCAACGTCAATGCTTTGGAACATGGGAAAACAAACACACAAATGTACTGACTTGTGAGAATCTTTTGGAGTGCTTTGACATTATATGTTATTAGTTATGGTCCAAATAAGCATTACTGTCATTAATTAGTGTATCCCCCTTTATAATGTGCTCAGGAGACTTGCAGTAAAACACATCAGTTTATAGTAGCTAACTCCAGCAAAAAATAACAAGATAAAAATAAATAGCCCAATAACAGATAAAAAACAAAACCAGCTTTTGCTGCAATTATTATCTTCAATACATAGATTTCCGTCAGAGTATTGTTTTCTGCCACTAGATATCCTCAGTCTGATAACCAGCATTATTCAACCCTCTTTATCTGAGCCCAGGTCTTTTTGGACCCACCCCAGCCTGTTAATGAACAGTGAAAAGTGAAGCAGCACTGTTCTGTCTCAAGTGCCACTTTATGCATTGACATACCTACTTTGATTTCAATCTGTCAGGACAGCATGACCACTTGCTAATTCAGCAGAATCCACAGACAGTTAAACTCTGTAATAGGGCACAGAAGTTGAATCATACGCAGTTTTACTTCACATGGTACAGTAGAACACATTTTTAAAACATTTTTTGAAGTGTAAGAGGACAATGGCTTTCTAAGCCCTGTATCTGTGATGAAAACTGAAACTGAGTGAAAGCAAGAAAACTGGAAGGGTCTAGCTAGGACTGTCCTAACTAGCACACAACAAGAGGGCAAGCAAAGGAACATACCAAGTGCACAGTAAACAAGTAGCTGTGGCTCTGTACTACCACTAGATGTCAGTAGATACCAGAATGCTGGATAATACAATGGCAACAAAAAAATGATGTAGATGTAGCAGTGCCGTCCGTCCGTTTTTTTACTACGGGCGGACGGCAAGAGGTTAAGCAAGTAGACATTTTAGGTCATTATGCGGTTTACCTTAAAGACAGACACAGACAAATAAAACCAAAGGAGGAGCTACATGACTAGTGTCAGGAAAAGTCCCAGGAAAATGTTGAAATGCAAGAGCATAGTGTAGGAATATGAGGTCTTTCCCAATTGGTGGTCAATTAGCCAGATGATATTGAGGAACTGTGGTGCGGCTCAGAGGTCATTTCAGAAAGGTCAAAACGAGAGGTGCCCCTCCCCATTTAATAGGATCAGATAGCAGAAGGCATGACACAGCAGCTTGGCAGGTTAGGGTTTTTGGTCTGTGGAAAAGTGAGATAATTGCAAACATGGATGGACCTAGTCTAGCCTTTAGGTTTAATCTTGTTTTCTTTTTATTCAAAGAATTATAAATTGTGGGCAAATAAATGGTCTGCCGTGGATGATTTAAACCCATGTCATGGGTTTACATTTTTCTTTATTTGGGATCACGATAATGGGTGACCCCATCAGTTAAGCAACATGTGTCATCAGTCTTTCATATTTTCATCCTTACTCTTCCATATTGTTGTCTTTACATAAAATGTAGAAAGTTGTAGATTAGAGAAGTTTGCACTTCTGTCCTGTATAAACGTTGAGGCTCACTGCAATGAACGTTGATGTGGTCTTATCAGGGGCGACTGGCAACTTTTAGCCCAGGGGGCAAGTACAACCCAGAGGCCCATGGTGCAGCAACTTGGCCCCCCTCCCGCTCTCCTTCTTCCCCGCCTTTTCTCTGCCCCTGTCTGCCACTTTTGCCATCCATGTATCAGTAGTGTGAATGTATCTATCGGTTTAGGAAATCTAAAGCACACTGGTAGTGGAGGGATGCCTCGTCAGGGCTGTTCGTGTGCATGACTGCTGCGACCTGGTAGTTCTGCCACTAACTCAGAAATACATTGTACAGCATTGTAGAATGGCATTGGCTTTAGAGAACTACATCATTGGGTTTAGAGAACTACAATTCCAAGCCATACATTACACAACAATGCAGAATACCATCAGCTATAGTGGACTATAAATCCCAGCAATAATGACCACCAACAGCTATAGAGAACTACAATTCCCAGCAATACCATTATACAGCAATGCAGAACAGCATCAGCTATAAAGGACTACAAATCCCAGCAATAGTACATTATAGCTGGTGGTATTCTGCATTGCGAGGTATAATGTATTGCTGGGCTTTGTAGTCCTCTATAGCTGGGGGAATTCCGCATTGCGCTGTATAATGTATTATTGCTGGGATTTGTATTCCTCTATAGCTGGTGGTATTCTGCATTGCACTGTATAGGGGACTACAAATCCCAGCAATAGTACATTAGAGCTGGTGGTATTCTGCATTGCGAGGTATAATGTATTGCTGGGCTTTGTAGTCCTCTATAGCTGATGGTACATTGCGCTGTATATTATACAGCGCAATATACCATCAGCTATAGAGGACTACAAATCCCCCTATCCCAGCAATACATTGTAGAGGTGTGGCATATGGAGCGTGGATGCGGGCGGGTCTGGCAGCAGCAAGGGTGAGGCGGGGAGGAGGTGCGACGTGTGGAGCGTGGATGCCGGTGGGCGGGTCTGGCAGCGGCAAGCATGGGGGGGGGAGGAGGTGGGGAGGAGGTGCGGCGTGTGGAGCGTGGATGCGGGCGGGTCTAGCAGTGGCAAGCATGAGCCGGGGAGGAGGTGCGACGTGTGGAGCGTGGATGCCGGTGGGCGGGTCTGGCAGCGGCAAGCATGGGGGGGGGAGGAGGTGGGGAGGAGGTGCGGCGTGTGGAGCGTGGATGCGGGCGGGTCTAGCAGTGGCAAGCATGAGCCGGGGAGGAGGTGCGACGTGTGGAGCGTGGATGCCGGTGGGCGGGTCTGGCAGCGGCAAGCATGGGGGGGGGAGGAGGTGGGGAGGAGGTGCGGCGTGTGGAGCGTGGATGCGGGCGGGTCTAGCAGTGGCAAGCATGAGCCGGGGAGGAGTTGCGACATCCAGACCGATATGTCAGTTAGTAGATTAGTGGCACGCAAGGACACTTGTACAAAAATTCTCTGGGAATAATAACAAAACAAAAAAACAGTACTGATATGCAAAGCCCCTCTGCTAAAATGACATAGAATCAGCTGTTCATGTATACCTTGTAAATGTATTCTCTTTCCAGGTTTTGATTATAGTTATTTGTTTGTTTACCAGCTGAAAGCAAATTAAATCAGAAACAATTTGGCTCTGTAAATTGATTTAAACCATTGGCCCAACCTGTCTCTACTGGTTCAAGCTGAACTCCAGGCAAGCCGGTGAACATGCACATGAATACATAAGTGCAACTTTTTTTACTTGCTGAAGGATTTGTAATTGTGTTCTGTCAGTTCTTTATTTTGAGACTCCTCCCAGACACCACAAATAGATACGCCAACTCCACTGCATTTGCAGTATGGCTTGGCCAACAGGCACACACCCAGCTAGCTGGCTGACTGCACAATTAAAGAGGAGGTACACCCTGATAAGCTCATCAGTCTATATGCTCTTATCTGCATATTTATCAACCCCACTGTGCTCTGCAGCAGAGTGTGATTGGCTCCTAATTATTTTCCTTAAACTTCGATAGCTATGGTTGAGGGATGACATGATTTTAATGCAAGATCAGGTATTAGACTAGTTGCATTCAAAATACACTGAGTGGCCAGATTATTATGACCACCTGACGTTTGGAGGCAAATTAGCTATAATTAGCTATAATTTCACGCTGAAGCTGCTAGAGGGCCAGACCATTATAAATAGGGAAGCAGGTTGTTTACCACGGCAGTAGAAGTGATTTTTTTCTGAAGATATGGGTAAACAACGCAATTTACAGCCTTTGAACGTGCGATGATTGTTGGCGCTTGGAGCCATGGAGCGAGTATCAGCAAAACAGCAGAATTTGTTAAATGTTCAAGAGCAGCTGTTGTTAAAGTGTTGAAAGACTGGACTGCCAGCCGAAAATCTGGGTCTGAACGTGCGAATTGTGGCCATCAGCGACTAGTCAATGTTAGGGCAGAACGGAGAGTGGCAAGACTGGTACAAGACAACAGAAGGGCAACAGTGCAGTGTCAGATTCCTCGCCCAACGAAGTTATCTCGTGGAGTCACGAGGCGGCCCAACGAAGTACTGATGGGGTGGTCATAATAATCTGGCCACTCAGTGTATATTTAATACTTTTTTAACTAAGACCAACCCTATTAATTGGTACTTTTATAGCTCCCTGGAGTTCAGCTTTGAAATGCTGTTTAAAATTAACTCCATTACAAAAACTAGAGGCCATCACCTAAAATTGGTGGAAAAAAAATTCCAGCACAAGGGGCGGAGGGGGTTCTTCACAGTAAGATCAGTAAGGGTCTGGAACTCACTGCCACAGGCGGTGATTTCAGCAAAGAATGTGGAATTGTTCAAGAAACTTTTGGATGATTTCTTAAGGGACCGTAATATACAGGGGTACAGGTACTCCTAGAATGAGATCCTAATAGGTTGGACTTGATGGACTAATGTCTTTATTCAACCTCAAATACTATGTAACTATGTAAATCCATCTAAAAATGTTTAAACTGGAACTTTGTAGTGTTGTTTTTATGCACCGGACTGATGATGGTCAACAGTCCTGAAACAATTGTATGCAGTTGGAACCAATGTTTTTATATTTGGCTTTAAATGTGCTGTAAATCTGCTGTTCTGGATATACAGTCAGCCCAGAGGCATACAAGAACACTCCATATACTAGAATCTACGTCCACTAGTCCTAGAATGAGGAATAAAACATCTTCTTTTTGGGATTGTGATGGAATGAAACATGTATATTAATTCAATTCTAAGAAAAGCTCTGCTGTTCAGTGGAGGGCTTTTTGATTCCTTTTGGCCCACCTCACCATAACCTTGGTATACTTTCGCCATGCTCCTAAAGTCATATTTCATAGCAGCCATGGTTTCCATACATAACACTGATGGTCAACAAATCTGATGGTCAGCATCCTGTTGAGAACAAAAGGTCTCTATAATACTAGGCTGTATCTGTGCTGTAAATCAGCTGTTCTGAATGTCGAGTTGGCCTAGGGGCATACAAGAACACTCCATATACTAGAATCTATGTCCACTAGTCCTAGAATGAGGAATACAACATTCTATTATAAGAAGGCTCTGCTGTTCAGTGGAGGGCTTTTTGGTTCCTTTTGTCCCACCTCACCATAACCTTTCTGAGTATTTTTTCATTGTGCTCCCAAAGCCCTATATCCTAGCAGCCAATAGCTTCCACATATTACACTCATGATGGGCAATAAAGCTTCGATCAGCAGTTGAGAACGAAAAGGTCTCTATAATATAATATTAGGCTGCATATGTGTTGTAAATCTGCACCTTTACATGTAGAATTGGTCCAGGGACATAAAGGAATGGTTGCATGGGTGCACCACTGTCCTAAAATGAAGAATAAACCTAATTCTTTTGGAAAGTGAGACATGTATCTTCTGTTTTAGGAAGGTTTTAAAAATATAAAACAGAGAACATGGAGAAAATGACCAAATGCAATTAAATATTCAGAAACTTTAAAAAGGTGAAGGTAAAATTCACCCACAAACCAAGAAGTGTGAAGCAGCTTTTCCAAAGCATATGTGTTTTGGGGGCTTGAAAAGGGGGAAGTTTCCTGAGACACATAGCCAAAGTAACCACCAAACAGCTTGTTTTGAGCCGAGAGGATGCCTCATACACTGCTGTTTTCAGCTTCTGGCATGTCTGGTGGGTCTGATCTGTGCACCATCCAGTGGGGATTCAGTATGGGCTTTCCTCCAATTACAGCTTCCCCGCTGGCCATGGAGAGCTGTCTGACCCTCTGCATAGGCTATGGTTAGTGAGTGTATTTTATGCTCACCTTATTCAAGTTTCTGCATATTTGTTTGCATATGGTTGCTGTGTTCTGTTTTATATTGTCTGTCCATTGTGCAAGGTTGCAAGGTACCGCAGAATCAGTGCTACTGTATTAGGACACTGAATACTGACATTAAGCACCTAAATATATACCGGATGACAAGCTTGGACTCCATTAATGAGAATTGAAGCATGAATAAAAGGCCCAGTTACCTTTCATTAAAGTGACATTAAAGTCTCAATCTTTTTTTTAATAATGAATCCAGATCAAACAAATACTGTATATATTTCCCAATAAAATATTTATTTTTATTTTTGCCCAAACACTTACAGTTATCATGTTTCTGAACAGCTCCAACTCAGCGTCACTGAACTTCCTGTCCAGTACAAGGAACAGTCCTGCAGCTGTTCATCCACTAGCTTGTGAGGAGAGAAGGAAGGATTGAGGAAGGAGGAGAGGGGAGCATGGGAGAGGGGAGTGGATTGCCTGTGAAGACACACACAGCTTACTAGCACACACAAGGATGGCTCCATAGGAGCCTGCAAGGGAAAGGAGCCACCCTAAAACAGGATATCAGGGCCAGGGCTAATTCTGCAGGAAACTAAAACTTTTAAAAAACAAGGAGCAGCATCTATGGTAAGTGGCTTAATCAAAGTTTGAAAATAACTTAAAAGCATTTTGACTTCAATATTACTTTAGGTTTAGTCCATTAAATATCTTAGCTGTTTATACAAAATGAAACCAGGAAGGAACTCTCCCCGTAATGAATGACACTATTTTTACAGCTTTGGATATCCTAAAATAGTTTGTTTTGCTTACTATTAATTGTGAGTCATTTCTTTATCATCAAGTCCTTTACTTTTATTGTCCACCGGAATTGCTCACAGACCTAAATTTGGAATTTGTCTTTCCATCAGGACCATCCGACAAAGTCATTCCAGCAACCCATGACATGTGGAGTTTAATAATTACCTCTCCGAATACTCTCGCTATGGAGGACTCTGCGTATTTATTTTAATTAAAAACAATGTAACGTGCAGCAGCAATTATATTTAGAAGTCACCTCCTACAAGCTCATTAAATTAAGAAATGATGCTGACGATGGCAGTACATTTCCACCAACCTGATATCTTTTATAACTTATAAAAGAAAGTAAAAATAAGAGAATGTGCTGATTTAAGTATTTTGAAAAATATTTTAAAATGTTAGCAATGTAGTATGCAGTGACAGACAAAATCAGCCAGCCATACAAGTAAAAAAATAGCAATAATTTCGTACAAGAGAGGTACAAGTTGTGTTAGACCTTAAAGTAAATTTCCACTTTTGCAGCTAAATTGGGATAACACCTAGAAGTTATATTTGTTACATGTTCCCATTCACTTTGTATAAGCTAAAAAAAATTATTTAAGCTCTACGTTTCTTCACTAGCTATGCATATAGCCAACGCAGCACGTATGTGTATACCGGTGCACTGGTGCTCTTCCTGTACTCCTACTTGACTGGTTCAGAAGACTGAATAGGGGTTGAGAAATTGAGGAACTCATTTACATTTCCCAACATAAAATTGAGCAATTTACACGTACTGGGGCTTGTTGGTCTCACTACCAGGGGACAGCCGAGTATACTGCTTAGATCAATTCATAGTCTTGCCAGGTATTCTTGCATCTAATTTTTTTCCTTTTATTTGAAGGGCCTAAGCTCTGTGCCCCCCCTGCTCGGTAGAGAGGGGGGGGGGGCTTCTCCATGGGTTCTTCCCTGGTTTTTCTTTTTCTCTCTGTTTTTTCTTTTTGTTTTCTGTTATTTCCTTTGTTTTGGTCCCCCCCCCCCTTCTCTTGTCCCTGTCCTGGTTTGTCCCTTTCATTATATGCTCTGTCATAGTTCTTGCCTGGGTCTTGTTTTGTGTGTCCTACTAGTGGTAATACATGTCTCAGAATGTAAGTCCGGTGGGCCCGTTTATATGTCTTTTTGCGGGCTACGGGTGCATATGGATGCAGTGGCGTCACAAACTCAGGTGACACCATTGGAGGGGTGACACCAAAACGACTGACAGTCATTTTATGTGTCACCCCCTCTGAAAAGTCAGGCACTCGGTCATGGACCGAGAGCACGATGGTTTAAGGAAAGAGTAGGGGAGCCGTCAGCATACCTTATCCCACTGGGTGTACTGCCCCTCCTCTCTCTTCTGGCGTCCATCATTAAGGAGTCAGGAGTTAAATCTCAAAAATACATTCATGTACCCTAACTATTAACGAAAATGTATCTTATTTGTGCATCATAATCAGAAGAGACGTGCAATGAAGAGCCTGCCTGCTTACAATTTTTCCTCTGCTTTAGGACAGTTGCAAGTTTCCCATGGGGAACTATTTCTAAGAACCAACAGACATAGTTGCCTTTCTCTTTACTACTCTATGCTCTTTTAACAGTTCATAGGTAAAGGAGGCTGCCCACCACAAAACAGTAGGAAGAAGAGGTATTGTGCCATGGAGGGTCATCCCTATGATAAAGCAGCTTAAGGCAGTTGCCTTAGACAGCATCTCATTGGGTCACGTGGTTGGCAGGTGTGCCTGCCACCCCCTTTCTGGCCAGAGCGTCCCAAGTTGCTAAGAGCTTTTATCAACTTGTTGATGCTCTGAGCAGTGTCCCGCCCAGCACACTGATGTCACTGGTTTCCAGGAGCTGAGTGGGATGCTCTAGCTGGTTTCCCGCCCAGCTCCTGGCAACCAGTGAAGTCAGTGAGCTCGGCGGGACGCCATGCACCACAAACTGGCTCCCAGAACATCCACAATGCCCCTAATGGAAGTAACTAATCACCCTCCCCCCAAAACTTGCATCACGGACACCCCTGCTACCATGGAAGCTGTTGTCAAGGAATGATGTATTTAAGAGACAAATCAGCTGAATGTGAGATAAATTAAATGCCAGAAGTTGCTGAAAGAAAAGGATTTGATTCAAATCCAAATATCATTCAGCCCCTACTATCTGGCTGAAGTCCAATTTTATTTCTGGATTTTTGGCCTTCATTGTTACA
>NW_017308133.1:246586-247446 GCF_000935625.1 Nanorana parkeri | reverse complement strand
CTTTTGACATTTTAAAGCCATTCCATGACTTTAAAGCAGAGGATTCATTTAAAATAACCTTTTCCAGCTTACCACTGATTCAGAGCTTCCAGAGCTTGAACTTTCCAGAACATTTTATGGTGAGACAACGGTTTAAAAACAAATACATAATCAAGAAAAAGAAAAGAAAACCAAAAAGTTAACAGTTTCATAATTTTGTAAATGGAAAACTCCCCTGTTTACTTACTATTCACTCTCTGCAGAATAGCATAGCCTGTGTTCTAACTTTATTGGAAGACAGAAACTTTCATAACTCCCAACTGTCCCTCGTTTAGAGGGGCTATCTCTCTTTCAGAACCATATCCCTCTTTCCTCCTCAGTTGTCCCACTTTTTTTGGGCGGATATATACACCTCTTAAAAATGTATTATTTAGCTAATAAAAAGTGTTGTTTTGCATTAAACCTTTCATTGAAAAGCTTCAAAAGCTAGTATAAAGGAAATATAGTGGTGAAAAAAGTACTTGTTGGTTTACTGTTAATGGTTGGCAGGGGCTGAGTGGGAAGCTCTGGCCAGCGTTCTGCCCAGCTCCTGGCAACCAGTGACGTCAGTGACCTGGGTGGGATGCCGGCCAGAGCTGGATGATGCAGTGGCCACCAACTGCCATTAGCGTGCACCCCCCCCTCTTCCCTGCACGGAACATGCACCTCCACCATCCATCTTCCCCTGCCTCAGGTGGCAAAAAGACTAGGGACACCCCTGCTTTAAACTACTAAATGTTCCTCTTCCCCATCTCTTAAAACTGCGGGGTATGCATGCCCCTGCTGCTTATGTCTGCACATTTAATTTAAAGAAATTGTGCATTTTCCATGTTGCCCTCAAA
>NW_017308133.1:241836-246571 GCF_000935625.1 Nanorana parkeri | reverse complement strand
TGGGGAACAAGAGCTTGTCCTACAGCCCTCCAAAGGGTCAAAAGTGACTATACAAATTCTCCCCAATTAACTTCAATACAATCCCCCAGCAAAGCTCAAGTTCGGTAATTTTTTTGATGAGTTTGCTGAATTTCAGGGGGAAATCATTTTGGCTAATTCACCAATCACCATTCCTTATGGGATTATTTATTAACAGTGGAAGATGTAAGAAAGATTGTCCACCATAGGCAACATTCATTTTTTTCTCATTTTCTTTGCTCTTTGGTCAGCAAAATATTTATTGGCACTAGATGTGTATTCAAATTACAGTTGTTTTTTTCTTTTCTACATTTTTTTTTGTTGAGCTCTACAGTGTCCCTGAATATTACACTGACCCCTACCTGTGAGTCAGCAGTACATTGTATAACTGGAGCGTCCCTATTCCCAATGTTTACCTACCTCAGGGATGGGCTATAATGATGACCAGCTTGAAAATTATGTAACTACTGGGAACTTTTCTGCTAATTTTTTTCGAACTGCTGGGATGGTGATGAGCAATTGTGGTTGTGTATGTGAAATTTCCAATAACAGCAACAGCGTGTCTCAATTTATCACAAACATACACACAGGATATAGGGATATATGTTTCCTGGTTTGTGGTTTCATAACTGTCACTTTTTATTTTTTGTGTATATCATGGAAATATCAGTGGTTTTAACACATGGCAGTCCCTTTTGTGTTTTATTATTTAGATAAATAGGTCCCCACAACAGAAAGGATACCATGCATTACTGTTTTTCACCACAATGCACGGTATTACGGTACCATGCATTGCAGGGCACAGCATCTGGGAGGAGCATTGGGGTGTCATTTAAATGAATGGCAACGCAATGCACCTAGTGCACAGTAATGCATGCCATGCAACAGCATGTGTTAATCCCAATGCAATGGTATGGTGTGAATGGGCCCTGAAGGGCCGAGAAGGTCCTGCTAAGTTGAAGTATGGAACATCAAAGAAAAGGTTGATTATCTTGGGTTACTTGAATGTTGTTTATTTAGTACTATAAACTTGCTAGTAATTGTCATATTGTACAGAGGCTCCAAGAGTCCCTGGGAGCAATAGCCTTGTGTAACTCTAATATGTAGTAAGGCAGGGGCGTCCCAAGGCCGGGTGTACTCATTGTGCATGCGCGTGACGTCACCGCACATGCGCGGCCATCTGATTGACGCCTGCCAGTGGCCATCTTAGACGCCGTCAGAGAGAGGAGGGGACATTCACCCGGCAAGATGAGGTATGCTGCCGGGTCCCTTCCTCTCTCCTGACACTGTCGGGCTCTCGATCCATGACCGAGTACCCGACTTTTTAGAGGGGGTGACACTGGAATGACTGTCAGTCATTTTGGTGTCACCCCTGCAATGGTGTCATCCAAGTGCGGGCCGCACCCCCCACCCCCCCCTTGTGACGCCACTGATGGGTTTATTTACACCCTGACTGGCGCCTTTCTGCACAAGACATGCTGCATTTATCCGCAAAGCATCGGTGCTCACCAGATGTCAGCTTTGCTAAGATAGATAGATAGATAGATAGATAGATAGATAGATAGATAGATAGATAGATAGATAGATATGTAGATGTGAATGAGCTCTTTAGCTCTTTGGGTCACATGGGGAGGGGGGGGGGCAGCAAGGTCTTGACGTTGTGCGCCTCATTTTGCACATGCGACAGTACACTCATCTGTTAAAAAAAAAGCAATTTTCCCCTCATTTCTAAATGTTATAGATCTCCTGTTCCTGAAAGGCATTGGTGGCATAGCCTCCACAGGCGGCATCAGTGGTGCTCTGGCTACATCACCAGTGCCTAAGAAGACCAGGAAGTAGAATCACTTTAAAGGTAATGCTAAACATGTCAGTTAGATGATTTAGAAATGTAGTGAACGGGGGTAAAGGTCCGCTTTAGTATTCAAATTCCTACCATGAACATTGTGTTTCCTTAAAATAAAATGCAAGCTCCAGCTTGTCGGCATCAGACTTAGAGTGCCCTTGCCATGCTGAAAGGGTGTGTATTGTATATGTATAGATTTATATATTATACAAATACTAATTCCTGCAATCTGGGAGTTGGCTGCCCACCTTGAGCTACAGATCTGTTATCAACGCTTTTCATTCCTTGACAGCTATGGATTAAAAACTATCGAAAAGAGTTTGTCTAAATATAGCCACATATTTCTCAAGTGGTGAACACATTTTGGTTGGATGTCAAAGACTGCAGTTTAGAATGTGCTTGTGATTACAGTCAGAAAAACTTTTCGTTAAGGAAATTAGCTGAAGACAATGCACATGAACTGCGGCATGAAGCTGGATTTCCACAGATAAAAAGCTTCTCTTTTGTCTCAGCTATATTGTGACAGTACATGTCCACACTGCTTCTAAGTAATGTGAAAGTAATGCCTTTATGGTATTCTGCATTCGGAAATGGTTAGAACAAGTCTTACTATGTCCTCTTTTGTACTCTAAAATCTAAAGCATTCTCTTTCTAATGTATTCATTTTTTCTCTCTGCGGTTCTCTTAGATGCTTTTGTGTAATTAAGTAAGATACACATGGTGGATCAAAAATAAGATTAAAACACGATTTGCAGATAACAAGGCAAGTATAAGCAAAGCAAAAGGGGATTTCGGAACCATCGTAAATCTCTTGGTTGCACAATGGAGTATTGTATTGCGAACATTGGGAATAGGTACTAAATTATATTACTGAATATCTCAGGAGGTATAATCGCAAAGTCATAGTTTTGTGGCACATCTACCACCAGAAGTACTTCTGATGGGTTCAACATTTACATCCACAATTCTCAGTTAACCCTCTGCACACTGCTAAATACCTTTACACATGTAACACTGTCTTGGTGTGTGTGTGTGTGTGTGTGTGTAGGGCGGGGGTGGGGGGGTCAATTACCTCCTTTCATTATAGCACTTTGGAAAAGCACCAATTCAGAGATGATTTGAGGATCTACAGCCGAGTGATACACAAATAAGATACCTTTTCATAATACTGAAGGTATAAATGGTGAATTAGTTTTTAAGATTTAACCCCTGAGTTTAGTGTTACTTTAAGGGTTAGTTGATTTCTACTAGCTCTCTTGGTCATGATGATGAATACTTTAGAATGCTCTAGTCACCTGAGAAGTACAGATGAGTTTGGAAAAAACATGCACTATGCAATAAGTCGATGGAAGTTATTTATTTCATCCAGGTTCAAAGTGGTACATTGCTCCTCCTAAGAGACTGAGAGGTCAGATTTGTAAAGGAACATATCCCAAAATAGAAACAGAGAGGGAGTGAAAGAAAGACATTTGGCATCACTCATGCAATTGTTTAGAATATGTGAAGCATATAGATCTAATCTGATAGGAATACAGGTTTGTGTGCCTCTAATAATAAGCTACAAAATATTAATGTTGGCTCCCATGCCAGCATACTCTCTTATGGACCAGAGTCATGTTTAAATTTCTGCTGTGGGTGTAATGATTCAGTAATAATGTATTCATTACTTATGATACCAAAGTAATACATATATTTATTTTTGCAGGGGGCAAGCAATACTGATTATGATGAGACCCAGCTGTCCTAAAATAGGTGTTCATGGTTCAACAAAGGCCTTTTGATAGCTCCTGTCAGTCCTTTATGATGCAGGGAGCATTGCTGACATAATGACCTATTATCCTACTGTGAGACCCAAAGGGAAGGTCCATGAAGCCCTGCACTCATAATGCAGTTTGTTTTTGGGGCACTGTGCTTAGTTGGCTGTTTTTTTAATAAAAACAGGAAAATAAAAGCAGAATTGGGATTTACACCTTTCTAAACTCTGCATACCAACTGACAATTTAAAGACAGCAGATTGGGGTCATACCTGCAGAGATCAAGAATGATCCACCTAATTTCAGTTCTATAATTTCCATGGCTATTGCATAAAGGGAAGGTGCGACAGTTTCAGCTTTATTACCTGGGGGGCAGTAGTGATAAAGCACCTTGTAGGGGTTGACTCAGGAGACACTGAACCCATAGAAACATTATTGTTGAATTTCTTGTCCTATGGTGACCAGGGGCGTATCTGCTCTGAATAGGTGCCGGGGGGCTCTGAATAGGTGCTAGGGGTACACGGACTGGAGTTGTTCGGAGCTCCAGTCGGGCGGCAAAGATGACAAGGAGGCCGTGTCGGGCGCCAAGGATGAGGAGGCCGTGTTCCAAAGAGGTCAGGCCGTGCAAGGTAAGAGGACTGTGCTGGCAGAGCCCAGGATAGATTCTGCACAGCCCACTTCAGATTTAGGTGTGCTGTGCAATACTCTTTGGTGGGCTCTGCAGGATCCGTAGGGGGCTCTGCAGTCTGCAAAGATCCTGCACAACCCCCCTGAGATCCTGCAGGGGGTCTCTGCAGGGTCTGTGGGGGGCTTTGCCGGGTCTCAGGGGGGCTTTGCAGGATCTGTGGGGGGGGCTTTGCCGGGTCTCAGGTGGGATTTGCAGGATTCAAAGGGGGCTCTGCAGCCTGCAAAGCCCACCACAGATCCTGCAGAGCCCTCCTGCAGGGTCTCAGCAGGATCGGTGGGGGGCTTTGCTGGGTCCCAAGGGGGCTTTGCAGGATCTGGGGTGAGATCTGCGAGGTCTATGGTGGACTGCAGGGTCTCAGGGGGGCTGTGCAGGATCTGTGAAGGGCTCAGCCGGGTCTCAGGGGGGCTTTGCAGGATCTGTGGCGGGCTCTGC
>NW_017308133.1:237360-240783 GCF_000935625.1 Nanorana parkeri | reverse complement strand
GGATTCATAGGGGGCTCTGCAGCCTGCAAAGCCCACCACAGATCCTGCAGAGCCCCCCTGAGATCCTGCAGGGTCTCAGCAGGATCGGTGGGGGGCTTTGCTGGGTCCCAAGGGGGCTTTGCAGGATCTGGGGTGAGATCTGCGAGGTCTATGGTGGACTGCAGGGTCTCAGGGGGGCTGTGCAGGATCTGTGAAGGGCTCAGCCGGGTCTCAGGGGGGCTTTGCAGGATCTGTGGCGGGCTCTGCAGCGGGCTCTGCGGGGTCTATGGTGGGCTTAGCAGCCTGAGACCCCGCAGAGCCCACCAAAGATCCTGTAGAGACCACCACAGATCCTGTAGAGACCACCGCAGAGCCCACCTGAGACCACAGCCAGGTGGGGTAAATTTAGTGTATGGGGGGGGGCGCCCGAGTTTTGTCTTGCCTAGGGCAGCCCCAAACCTAAATACACCACTGATGGTGACCACGTTCACTCTCTGTACTGTACCTGTGGAGGAGCAATGTTGTCTCTAAGCCAGGAACACAGAACAGAGAGTGGTATTCTTTAGTCTACAAGGAGTAGACAGGGCTAATAGGACTGCTTGAGATGATGCTGCAGCATCCACAGGAAGGTACAAGGCATCTGGATTTTTTATAAGGTCAACAGTATTTCTTTCCACTTATCAAACAGATATAACAAAACACTTTCAATGATACATTTAACAGACTGGAAGGGAGTAAATAAGAGAAGTGTATTCACTTGAAAAATCAAGAGATATGTGATACCTTTTATCAGTGGTGTCCCTAGCCTTTTTGCGGTTAGGGAGGAGGCGGTGGAGCACACTGCCCTCTGTAGGCTCTGCAGATACACATCTACTGAGCATGGCTCGTAGCAACTTGGGATGCCCTGGCTGGCATCCCATCTAGCTCCTGGCAACCAGTGACGTCGCTGGTTGCCGGGAGCTGGGCGGGACACCAGCCAGAGCGCCCTAGGTTACTAAGAGCAGGGGGGAGAGATGTGTATAGTCCTTAGGCATCTCCCTGCCTGGCTCCTAGCAACCTGAGACGCTGTGGCTTGGAAGGGGGTGGCAAGCACACTGCAAACATTGCCATGCCGCTCTGCCTGCCACTCCCCCACGTGACCCAAAAAGATGCCGCCTGAGGCAACAGCTTTAGGATGCCTCTTAAAAGGGATGGCCCTGCATTTTATTGACTGATACATTTTTTTGTACTGAGTATACTAAAGCTACTATCTTGTAAGCCTGCAACGGTCATTCTTCTAGGACTCCATACCAAATGTAGACGGTGACCTTTCCAAGGGATTGAAAAAGTGTTTTTCCATTTAACTGGATGTTATATTGCAATTAGTGACAATAAACAAGTAATCACATCAGTTTAAGCGCACAAGATCGTCATTCCACGTTACAATTCACTGAGCTTCATCCTTCATTTCATCAAATGAACGTCTCTAAATGTCTTATTAAAATAGCTGCTTTAAGTCTAGCACGAAAATGAATGAATGTTATTGTAAGGAGGGAAAAAAAAGAAGAAAAAGACTTTGAAGAGGCTGTGACAAACGCTTAATTAAAAGCCATATATCCCCCTCCCCCCAACCCTTTTTCTGCAAATTAACACCAGAAATAGTCACTGTTCAAATGTCAGAAGTCTGTGAAACATATTGCAAAGTGTTTTAATTGGGCGGAAGGGAACTTTTTGTCTTGATACAATTGATTAAATTATGAAGTAAAATTTGAACTACTGCAGTGTCGCAGTTAGACCTGGTTATGTCAAACTACGTGAAATAATGACTCACAGTTTAAAGTGGGTCATTTAACAGGTACACATCAGCTGTTGTGGCCTTTGGAAGTATAAGATTAACTTGCCCCTAACATTTTCACGTGCAGCGATGTGTTCCTACTCTTCTCAGAGGTTTCTAATACTCAATCTGCTGCTCTCTGTTAGTGAATTGCTCAGGAATAATTAATAGGAACATGCTTAAATATATGTCCCTACCCTGCATGGCTGCTTTAAAGTGACACTAAACTCAGGAGCTAAATCTTAAAAATGCATTCAAGTACCTTAGCTATTAACAAAAATGTATCTTATTTGTGTATCACTCGGCTGTAGATCCTCCAATCATCTCTTAATTGGTGCTGACACTGTCTTTCCTTCTGGCTACTTTTGTTCTCCATGGCCCGGTGTATGTGTTGTAAAGTAGCCACTGCTCCAAGCTCCCTCTCTTGATAGTCTATAATTTCAACAAAAATTAGTAAACTAAACATAAGATTGTAGACCATCACGGAAGCGGTGGCTACTTTACAACACACAGGGACCATGGGGAACGAAAGTAGACACTCTCCAGAAGGAAAGACAGAAAAAATAAGTATAGTATATAAGTATAGCAGTAATAGTAAGTATGAAATAGGGAAATGATCAGCTGCAGGGAGACCACAGGGAGTACTGGCGCCTCTTCTTTGCCCTCTGCTTGCATTTTTTGGGGGCGCAATTTCCAGAGTTCAGTTCTTTAAGATAGTTTCGATGGGTGGTCTGGCATACGTAATGATCAAACTAGGATGCCATGGTCTGACTACATCCAGGCCCATATAACCATTTAAATTCATAATGACAGGCCGTCACATACAAGGTCAGTGCAGCAACCCATTCAACAGAAACAAGGACATACCTTGGTGTGGTTTCTGTCCTCCAATTTATGTTGCAACACCAAGCAACCTGGGTTCTCTAAAGATGTGGATGAGAACCGTGGTCATGATGTATCAGAGCAGAGATCGAACTGCTTTACTTAAAACACAACTTTGGTCAGTGCAGCAACCCATTCAACAGAAACAAGGACATACCTTGGTGTGGTTTCTGTCCTCCAATTTATGTTGCAACACCAAGCAACCTGGGTTCTCTAAAGATGTGGATGAGAACCGTGGTCATGATGTATCAGAGCAGAGATCGAACTGCTTTACTTAAAACACAACTTAAACCAGTGGCGGAGCTAAGGAACAAAGGGCCCTGGTGCAAGATTTATTTTTGGGCCCCCCCCCCCAAAAAAAAACCCCCACAAACACAGCGTTCTCCTTCCACAGGGCTCGGCCGGCTGTCACTTTCTCTCCTCTGCGCTGGGAGACGGAGCAGCGTCCCACGGGGGAAAAATAAAGCATGGATGCACCGCTGTATCAGCAGAAAAATTGCACTTTCGGCATTATGCCAAAAGTGCCATTTTCGGCCAATATGTTTTGGCGGCCAGTATATGGTGCAGCCCTAATATTTACAGCAATGCAGAATGGCACAGGCTATAGAGGACTACACATCCCAGCAATACTTTATATAACAATAGCATTTCTGTATAAAGTACTGCTGAGATTTGTAGTCCTCAGCAGGCGATTGCTTGTAAGTCATACAGCAATCGCCTGCTGTTAAAAGCGGTACCAAGAGCAGCCG
>NW_017308133.1:230966-232554 GCF_000935625.1 Nanorana parkeri | reverse complement strand
GCTACAACACTGGCCGGGAGTGTCGGATGAACGGATGATCCGACACTCCCGGCGGAGAGACCAGGGGCCCGCCGCGCGCTGGATAACGATCCGGCGGCCGGCAACTTGCTGGGCCCCCCGAGAGCCTGAGGCCCCGGGCGCCCGCACCGCCTGCACCGGCGGTAGTTCCGCCACTGACTTAAACCATGTGCAGACATTCTGAAAATAGAAAACTTTGCATTGAGTACAAATTTGCACATCTTTAGCTGTTTGCAATAACTTACAAGATATATAACAAGCTAAGCATATGTAAGTGTATTTAGAACCGTAAGACAGAAAATACATCATTACAGAGAAAGAATTCCCTAATGCATTAGAATGATTAAGTTAAGGCATGCCAGAATTAGATCTTCACTCCACCCATACAGTTCTCCCCCCAGTCTGCTATTTAACATGGCATTGAAATTGGTTTGACAGCTGAAGAGTATTGAAGAACATGCTGTTTATATTTGGTTTTCATAGTTTAAAATTCAGCTTGTGGTGGTTTGCAGATAGTGCTTTTAGAGTACAGCAATATGCAGCCAAAAAAAGATTGCAGCATTACTGAGCGAAGACAATTACTGTTTCTATAGGGATAAAGTATGTATACATTTGTTTTAACTCATCATCCTAACAGAAGTGTCCCACCTGTCAGAACTTTAAAAATAAAAGCCTGCTTGCTGTCAGTATTGAACGTGTTTTAATGTGTGTCCGCGTCCAGCAAATGAGTGATGCGATGGTTTGTTTTGTTTTGGCGTTATAGTTAAATATTACCCAATGGCAACATTAACCAAACTCCAGAGTTAAACCTTAAAAATGCATTCAAGTACCTAACTATTAACAAAAATGTGTCTTATTTGTGTATCACGCGGCTGTAGCTCCTCAAATCATCTCTGAATTGGTGCTGACACTGTCCTTCCTTCTGCAGGGTGGCTAGATTTGTTCCCCATGGTCCCTGTGTGTGTTGTAAAGTAACCACCGCTACTAGCACATGATAGTAATAGGGGAGGTGATATTGTCGCAGAAGTAGTTAGGAGGAAAACTAGATGGATATATGCACTACAGGCAAATAAGTCTCCAGGCCTGAATGAGGTTATAAGTTACAAACCTTTCCTATGCTAAAAAAAATGTTTGATTTCATTATAGCAATTATAGATTGAAGTTATAGAATATACACAATGATCTACTATTAAAATATAAGGTAAATTATTATTTAGTTTAAAAAGTTAAGATTAATGTGTTTATAAAATATGTTATGGTAATGTCTACTATGTTGCTCTCTGATCATGGGCGCACACGTGAGGGGTTTATACAGGGGGAAAGAAATCGTTCAGAGATTAATTATATGGTTTTATGATATGGACTGTTTCCCTCTAAGATGAATTAAGCTCGGAAAGCTTTGGAATGCATCTACAGTACTGGTTTTGTGGTTAGAAAGGGGTACATGATTTTGATGTCTATATCTAATTATGACTTCCTGGCAGGAAGTGACTTATCTTCTTTGGATTAACGTTTTTTGAGACTTCTTTCCTTGTGCGCATGCGCTTCAAGCCTCTTTTTGGGTAGATGC
>NW_017308133.1:199761-230848 GCF_000935625.1 Nanorana parkeri | reverse complement strand
CGCCCGGGGGGGGGGGGGGGTACATAAGGGGGTTGAGAGATGGACACTCTCAGATGTTTGGAACTCAGGATTGGGAAAAGGAAAAAAAACAATTGGAAAAACCTTGGTAAAAGACAAACTCAAGGAAACTTTATGTTTTATGATTGGATATATCCATGTGGAAAGGCTTTAAATGCCTGTGTAACTCTCTTTGCTTGAAGGAATTGCCACTACTAAATGTATGATATTCACATATCTTATTAGTAACTGAGAGTCTTACTCTAACATATACTGCAATGACTTTGTCCATAGGTAGTGTTGAAAGCCCAAGTTACTGGTCATAGGATATATACTGATAATTGAAATGGATAATTATAATAAACCACAGTTGGTGGTGCCATATAGTGGGGGGTTTTATTTGTACCCATGTGGGCATATTACCTTATTGCTTCTTAAGAAGTACTTATTGTTTTCCATAGGCTTGGCCCATTTGATGCTAAGAAGAATGTTTGAGATGTTATTACCCAATAGAATTTCTGGCTTTCCCTAATTGCCTTTTGTTCTCCTGATTCCTGTTTTTGGTTTATGGGTTGCCCTGTTCTCTGCTCTCTTTTGGTACCTCCCTGTCTGCGGTGTATAGTGGTGTATATTGCCATCTTAAAAATTACTGTAAGTTCATTGAACTAAACAAATTGTATTTATCAATAAATGTGTCTATACTAATTGGAATTAAATCATGTCTTTTAAAACAGACATTTCTTATAGAAAGACAGTAGCCTATTCCTGAAGAAGCAGATATCCGTTAAACGTGTAGAAATTTGTTATCCCGCCACCGCACTACAATAAAATGAGGAAGCTGATATCCAGCAAATTGTAAAATGTACGGTCATCTCAAAATTGTGGGAGGATGCAGCTACATCCTTTGCTCTTTTTTTTTAAGATGATATTGCTTCTCCTGAACTCTCTTTTTTCTTTTTGATGCAATGGCAACATTAACCAAACTAAGGAGTTAAACTCAGCTGTAGATCCTCAAATCATCTATAATTTGTTGCTGGCACTGTCCTTCCTTCTGGTGGGTGGCTACATTTGTTCCCCATGGTCCCTGTGTGGGTTGTAAAGTATCCCCCGCTCCAAGCTCGCTCTCGTGATGGACTACACTACAAATTAGTAAACTAAACATGAGATTGTAGTCCATCATGGGAGTGAGCTTGGAGCGGGGGATACTTTACAACCCACACAGGGACCATGGGGAGCAAAAGTAGCCACCCTCCAGAAGGAAGGACAGTGTCAGCAACAATTCAGAGATGATTTGTGGATCTACAGCCAAGTGATACACAAATAAGATACATTATTGTTAATAGTTAGGTACTTGAAAGCATTTTTAAGGTTTAACTTCTGAGTATCAGTGCCACTTTTAACATAATTGGCTAAGATTTTAGCTTTAGAAAGAAAGTTGCTGTGTTCAGCAGGTCTATCTAGTGATATATCTACAGGACGCTGTAATGATAAATTGGGGAGCATTTGTAAAACTTTTCTCAAATCTACTGTAATGATATAATACACCAACTCAGCGTCCTTGCCTGCTGTGTTTGATAAATTCCCATACTGTGGTTCTGAATTGTAAAATTTATTCATCTTACAGGTTTGATTTTACTTTTTCTTTGTCAATAATCTTTATTCATTTTAAATAGTTTCAAAACAACGTACAATTTATCACAATCAATTTCAACAACATTCTTCTCCATCAAAATTTTTGCCAGTATCTTTACATCCTGATTAAGGAGATATATTAGCTTTTAATTGGCCCAAATAGTCTCATCCTTATCTTGCTTCGGTATCATAGTGACTGCCAGTGTTAATGTCTCCAAACCCAAATGGTTCCGCTGTAATAATTGAATAAATAACTCAGTAAAATATGGCAAAAGAATCAACATAAACTTTTTATAATACAATGCAGTGAGACCATCTGGGCGTTTCCCTACCCTTAAACTTCTTATTGCTTCAGAGTGTATTATAGGAACTTCTAGTGTTGTAAATAGAGATTCTTGCAAACCAGGTAGGGCTATGTCTGCGAAAAAAAGCGTAGATCAAGCCGGAATCCACAAATGATGGAGTACTCACAAGTTGCTGCATATGTTTATAAAACTCCTTAACTATTTTGGCCGGGTCCCCTGTGAGGCCATATGCGCCTATATTTAAACGGATTGGTTTTCTCTGGCGATCCGGCTTACTGAATTAATTAGCAAATAGAGAGTCCTGTTTGTTCACTTCAACATAAAAGGTGTGTTTACTCCACCTTAAAGCTTTTTCTGCTTGAAATGGTAAACAAAGATTTAGTTGTACCTGGGCTTCATCTAAACTGTCCCTAAGTTGAGGAGCACGGTTATCCTTATATTGAGAGAACAGAGCAGCGCATTCCTCCTTTAGCTGTTTCAGACGTTCTGTCCTTTTCCTGATAGACGATATCTGTATCAAAATGCCTCGAATTACTGGTTTATAGGCATTGCAAAGTGTCACAGGTGATACTACCGAAGATTCATTGATTGAGAAAATACTCTTTTAGTGCCTTTTGCACCTTATCTACTACCTCTGGATCGCTAAGTAAAGCATTATTTAATCACCAGAAGAATTATGGATTGTGCTTTGGTATATCCTGTAATTATAAAAAAAGTAGATCGGTAGAGAGGGCAGTAAAGGTTTTAAGAACCATTCTGTCCATAACAACATATTTATTAAACAATGTACCTCCTCTCGCTGCTAACCCCAAACTCACATGGAGTTGCAACTGACACTAATAAAACTACCAAGACCGTGTTTGTTCTTTTAGGAAGACCAGGCGGCAATGTCTTTCCTGTATATTAGACAACCACTGATTTTTACAGTGCTGAGTTGCTATCATTGCCCAATGCAGGCTTGGCACTTGACTTGGTGGAAAAGGTATGTGCCATTTAAGCTAGCCAATATATTTTTGGATTATCAAATAAAAGAAATAAACTCTATACAAACATTAGGAGAAGAAACTTTATAAAGATAGCATCTTAATTTAAAGTCTAACCCGGGACCCTTGAAAGACAAGGCAAAAGTACTAACTACTCAAACATTATGCTGCCTATATGGAGATATATGCAGGCTGTGTCCCAGAGTTGAGTTCCAGTTATGTCTAACATTCAACCAATGAAACATGACTGGGGTGAAAGTCACACTGCATTTAAAAGAAAAATGCAAGACCATGTGAAAAATAGACATGTACATTTCCAAATGCAAATTCTGAAGAAATTTTGTGAATTCGGCATCCGAATGTCCAAATTCCAATGAGGTCGATTGCAACAAATCCGAATGTTCTTATAACGAGAATTTCAGATCATCTGAATTTCATTCAAAATTAAATTAAATCGGACACGTGACTGCTTTTTGGCCAATCAGAAAACCCCGTCCAAAGCTAAAACAAAATTCTGAAAGATCTGAATTCGAATAACGAAACATCATTCGGACCCAAATCCTGAAAGAAAGAAAAATCCGAAATTAAACAAATTTTATGCCTTCTTATATGGTTAGTGAAAATCCATTATTCGTAGTAGGACTTTCATATCATTTGAAGTTTGGACCTTTTAAACATGTAACACATATCACTGTCAGGACAGCATCTGCAAGGAGTTTGCATGTTCTCCCTGTGCTTGTGTGGGTTTCATCCAGGTACTCCGGTTTCCTCCCACACTCCAAAGACATGGTGGAAGGTTAATTGGCTCCTGTCTAAATTTGCCCTGTATTTATGTGAGATAGGGACCCTAGATTGTAAGCTCCTTGAGGGCAGGGAGTGATGTAATTGTGAAGAAGTAAATCACTGTGCAATTTGTTGCCGCTATATAAATACCTGTAATAAATACCTACAAATTCTGATTAGCATTTCCATGCAAGTTAATGCTATGCATTGTAACATGTATTTTAGCATAAACAAGCTATTATGTGTACCCTCTCAATCCCAATGCATCAAACTGACACAGATCTGCAATTATTCAATTGATGGCATGACATGATCTGGTGGGTCCAGTGTGATAGTATATGACTCTGTTCCTTTCAGGTATTTTGGTGTGATAATGTGTGTACCATAAAGGCCAAATGTCTCTCTGCAGGTCAGCCTCCATTTTCCAGATTGCCCCACGTTCCAATATCTGATGAAAGCCCCCACACACTTTGCTGCAGCAGGGTACACACATAGTGTGCTGCCATTTCTTTTTTAAGGCATGAAAGAGCCATCCCAGTTTTTTCCAGGTATTGTAGGCAGTAATGGTGTACATTTAAAGAATATAGTTTTTTAGTTATTAAAAACCCATATAGGTTAATGTAAATATTACTATCAATGCATGCTAATAACAAAAAAACAACCTTTTTTTCATTCATAGTTTAAAATATTTTGTACATAGAAACATAGCCTCTGATTAGATATTCAGGATCTGCTTAACAAAGACCAGAGCGCACAACCAAAAATTGGTGGAAAGAAAATGTCAACACACAGGGCGCAAGGGGTTCTTCACAGTTAGAGCGTTTAAGGTCTGGAACTCGCTGCCGCAGGAAGTGATTTCAGCTAAGAGTGTGGAATCATTCAAGAAATTCCTGGACGAGTTCCTCGGAGACCATAATATACAGGGGTACAGGTACGCTTAAGAGCAAAATCACACGTGGACTAATACACATGCACACACCTGCTCAAACATAAATGCACACACACAATAGGTTGGACTTGATGGACTTATGTCTTTATTCAACCTCAAATACTACGTAACTATGTAACTATGCTTCGTGCTTTGCTACACAATGGTTGTGCTTTACAGCTCTTTCTCACAATGCAAGCCTACATCTGCCAACCCAATGCATTCCCAGTGTGGCCAATATTTTATCTCAACAGTTGTTATGCAAATAGGTACATTCAAATACAGAGCTCCCTCTAGTGGGTAAACTATACAACTCTATATGTAATACTTTACCGAAAAGCAACTATGAAGAAATATGAAAGACACACAAAAATGACATTAAACAAAACAATGCGATTCTAACTCAAAATATGTGCTCACTGACAATACACTATACGTTCCCCAATAGCAGATGATTATTGCATATTTTAAAATATAGTTTTCTGTTTAATTTATGTAAATTGGTCATGAAAGCTTGGGCTGTTTATGATAAAGATCCCACAGTACATATTATTATTATTACAGGTATTTATATAATGCTGACAGTTTACGCAGCGCTTTACATACAGAACACATCAGTCCCTGCTCTCAAGGAGCTTGCAATCTAAGGTCCCTATTGCACTCACATTCAGGGCCAATTTGGTCAGGAGCCAATAAACCTTCCAGCCAGGGCCGTCTTTATTATTGATTGGACCCTGGGCAAACATTTTCTTGGGCCCCTGCCACACCCCGCCCCGCCATGCAATATTGCTACATGCTGACAGCACAGAGCCGCGCTGCAGCTGGGAAAGATCCCGACAATATTGTCAGGATCCACACCGCTATCTGATTGATAGCTGGTTCTGCCTCTCTAGATCCAGAGCCAGCTGTGCCAGTCCCCTCTCCGGTGCTGAAGAGGCGTCCGGTGCAGACACAGCATTAGCACTAATTTATGGGCTACAAGGCCCCACTGCAATGACTGGGCCAGGGCAGTTGCCCCTTTCGCCCTGCCTTAAAGACGGCCCTACTTCCAGCGTGTCTTTTGGAGTAATAATAATAATACTAATATACCATTATATCCACAAAACCTTGAAGGGAGAAGTGAGTGTGACAAGGCAGTCTCTCACTAACAGGGTGATGACTCTTCTACATGCCAGTCTCACTCTTCATCCTTATTCCTCCCATTTACATCTAAATGTTAGGATGGTTGCCAAACAATACTGCTGAGATCCCTGCCTGTACTAATGAACACCTGTACTTTCCCCTGCAGTTGCCCCAGCCTCTAGATTTTAGTAGTAGTGCCAATCCTCCTCCAGACACAAAAGAGGAATTTTCACTTGTGTGGTTTTTGGATCTGGTACATCTGGTACAACTTCACAAAACAACAGGACCTCAATCAACAGAATATTAACGCATGATGTATATATTTTTGGAACTCAGTACACTGGAACAGTTGGTATGTTTATGCACTTAAATCTTTGTAATGGATAGAAGAGCTCATGCTTTAAAAAAAATGTTTTGCTTATCTATTTCCATTCCATAGTTTTGTCAAAATAAATACATTTTGGGATAAAAACTGAAACAAAGAAAACTGTATGAAGAGTGGAGTGTTCCCATAGCACCATGTTACCTATGGGATGTCTTTTCCCTTAAAATGTTAGAGCTAAAAGTTTACCATTTAAGCAAAATATAGAGCTGGAAAGTTTATAGTGTATATGCAGTGTTTCTTTTTAATAAGTGATGGCATACTACACTTATCTGAAGAGCACACAACTTGTGTATATATGAAGCTTTACCCATCATCCCGTTATGGAAAAACACAATAGATATAGACAATCGCAAATCTCTTTCTTCACAATTACAATTTTTTTTTCTCCTTTTCTTCTTTTTTTTTTAATAAATAGCCACCATTTAGCCCAGGTGGATCCGAAGCATTCCAAACTAAACATATAGAAACTATTTGTGGTGATCTTCTCTGACTCGATGCTTGTATAATCAAAACATACAAATCGTAGCTATGACGTTCAGACCTACAGCCTCTGGATAGCAAATCCCAGAACAGAAAACTGCCTGTATAAACCTGTACAGTTTCCCCAACAGGTACGGAAGAACATTCCCACTCACAGACAAAACAAAATAGGCTTGGAAATATAGCTTATCTTGTTGTACTATAAACCCCTCTGTTAGGCCCAGAGTTATCATTGCAGAACCTTCCAGGAGACATCCGTTGCTCACCTAGGTGTACTCTAAGTTCCTGTTATTATGTATACTTGTGTCCCAAATGCTCTTATGCTTGTGGGGTAGTGCCATGGAGCCATTGTAGTGAATTACCTTCCTGATTACACAGGGAACACCTCCATACCTCATCAGGAGAATCTTTTCACCTTATTCAGCTCACCCACTGCTGCTGGCCACCATGCATTAGATCACTCTTGGGCTCACTCAACCTTCTAGGAGTGGGGAGAATCTGCTCAACAGCTCCTCTCTATGTGTTGCATTGGCTCTACAAAGCTCCTTGCATACCTTGCCTCATGTAGGAAACCCTTTCCAAACCCACTAGTCCTGATGACATGTGAATGGTGCCTCTCACCCACTGTGCCATTATAAAACAATACTGATTTCATATGCATCTTATGAAAGTGCCTGAAGTGTATATAGATACATTTGGACTAAAATGATCTAGCAAATGTTATTTGCTGGATAAATTGTAAAATGGGACACAGGAGCCAGCAAGAAACCACTTATAATATTAACCGTAAGAAAGGAAAATTATGACTTTGACATGGGATCAAGATTAAGCTTAAAATTGGATTCATGGATGATCCCAAGTTTAATTGGGACATAAGACAATACTGCATTAAATGATCATTAGCCCAGCCCTACACAGCCCTGGCTAACCAAAGACATGAAGCAGCAGATAAAGCTGTAATATTGAACCTAGTCCATCTAGCACTAAACTGCATGACCCGTCCCTCTAAAAAGGACTTTGTCTAACAGTTGACAGACTGGGTTCCAGGAACCATGAACACTGGGGTAAAAAAAGGGTCAGACAGCCCTTGCCGACAGAATCTCTCACTTCTGAGGCTTCTTTCCAATCTGGAAGAGGTAGAAGCACCTACAAATATTCTGGGAAATGGTAAGAGCAAAAGGCCCTGTTTCCTATCTCATAGTGTTCTCAGAAGTCCCCTTAAGTGGTGCAGACTTGCAGTGTCATCTTTCTTCTGCTGGGCTCCACTCCATTATTTTAAGGGCTTAGTTTTAGTAATGCCCTTGAAACTAACATACTTGATTAATTCCAGAAAGCTAGGCTTTTTTGTTAAATTGAGACTACTGCTGTGGTGTTGTATTACCTTCTAGTAAATGTTATATGTACAATGCAGACCCCTTCAATCTGACATATCATACTGCACATGACTCAATATTTCCAGAAAAAAACATGATTGCTGCAAAGGTTGAATCTGATGCTCTCATGTGTAAAACAAAGTTAATTAGCAGGACTTTTTGTCACAGCAAAAAGCTTTACCTGGAAAAGGACACCACATGTTTCCTGGCTGTTGGTGAACCATTAACTCATCCTTCATAACGTCCATTTATGTGCATTCTATATTTTCCATCCTATTATGGAAACTGCAGGTATCAGCGTATGTGGAATGGCTGGTACGTTTAATAAAATTTACATTTTCAATATTATGTTCCTGTTAGAATGTACTGAACCCTTTTGTTGACCACTAGCCGATCCGAATTTAGATATCTTTTTTCCTATGGAGGACAGAAGGAAGAATAATGTGTTTATCACTGTCATTAAGAAAAATAAACATGATTGCTGCCCACGCCATTTGTATGATATACTAAAATAATTGTAATATACAGTATAATATACTGTATTATTCTCAATTCTATTTTTTTTTTTTACAAAATGGTAATTTGAGGCAATTTTCTACACTATTTATGCTCAATAAGTCTCCAGAGCTGGAAGTCAAAGTAAAGCTACTTGACCACCACTTTAAGCACTAGCTTGCTGTGGCAGTGGAAGGGGTGGGGCTTAGAATTTACATTGAGGTGCTGATAAGGGCTGGGAGTTACTGGGGACAGAGTAGTTAACTGGAAAAGGAAGGTTGAAAGTTAATCCCATTACCGTATACCCCTCACTCTTTTCCCTGACAACATCTGTCCACAGTACTGGTCACTGGTAATTTGCTGACTAGGCTTACAGTCCTCTTTTGACCTCTTCCCGATATAGACATGCTTTATGTTAAGATCAATGCAACCATGTGGACACCTGGTGTCAACATAAACTATGAGAATAACCAGAGGGTTGAGATTTTTGTTGCTTAATAACATAGCAATGTTACAAGCAAGCTTTTGGACATCCATACCCTTTCTCAAGCGTAACAATCAAAATACACAGAAAAAAACAAACATGCATGACATAGTACACTCAAAACAAAATCAGCTAGCAGGAAAGGAATCATCTAAGTCAGTGGCATCAAAGTACCGGCCCGCGGGCCAGTTGCAGCCCACGAGTCGGTACTATGAGGGGGCTCTGTATCACATTGTGTGTGCAGCGCAGGGAGGGACTAGGAATTATATTATTTTACATGTGCAGGAATCCCTAATCGCACCTAAACTTACAGATATGAATGGGGCCTTATTGTGTCTATATTAGTGTCTGTAGTACCAAACCAGATATAGTTACATTTTATTTTAAAGCATGAAATTTGGCGAGCGGCCCCCATGGGCAAAATACATTTGTCGAGTTGCCCCCCCAGTGAATTGAGTTTGAGACCCCTGAGTAGTAGATCTAAGTAGTAGAATTCCTCAAACTTGAATTCACTTAAAAATAAACAATGTTATAGTAATCAATATAAATCAGCCATTATTCAACCCTTGCAGAGACAATGTTCCCAAATGAAGAATCCAAAAAATCTCTTTCTACTTTAACACCGTGATTCGCTCACTGCCCGTTCTAGGTTCAGGGATGTGATGGATAATAACTTTCAACTTTAATTGCGTATCACATATAATGTTTGGCTGCAGGAAGTTCTATTTGATATGAAAGTAAAGAGTACCTCTCTGACATGCGATCCCTCCATCAAGAAATATAGCTGTGGGGACAGAGATGGATCCCAATATTACATACTACACTCTTTGAAAATCTGTTAAACACCTACTACTAGACATGTAAGCTGCGGAAAAATTTGGTTCAGATATTTCGTTATTTCGTAATTTGGGATTCGAAATTTAATTTGGTTCGGGTTTTGGATTAGGACAAAATCTGAATTGCGTTAGTTTCGGATGAGTTTACGCATATTCGTTGTAAATACCACAGAAAACCATATACAGATATTAATACTAAAGGTGAGACTCCTAGACCCACATAACATTCGGGATCCGAATTTCCAAATTGCATTCAAGAGCTCCTAAATGCCATTTGGGTCTGGGAGCCTCAGCTTTAGTAATATATGTGTATGGCTCTCAGACCCAAATGGCATTCGGGAGCTCCCAAATCCAATTCAGAAATTCTAATGCCATTCGGGTCCTGGAGCCTCAGTTTTAGTATTATATATTATACTGTATATTGCCATAACGAAAATGTGTGTTCAGACCCATTCGGATGCATACAATCGAAAAACACATCTGATTGGCCAGAAAAGTCACATGTCTGATTCAGTTTCGGGATCTGAAATTCAGAAACGGAAATTTGGATTCGGACACATTCGGATGCATTTGGGATTCGTAAATTCGGATGTGTAATTTTGGAAAATTCGCACGAATTTTGTTTTAGAACCAAACAAATTGCACATGTCTACTCACTACTATGTATGGAGTGTTTACACACTTGTACAGAACTGAACATATACTGTATAGTGATTTATTGATCTTTGCTGGGAAGTCTACTGCTGTATGTTAGCTTCCATTGAAGGTAAAAATAAAGCAATGTCTCAGTTTTCCTTTATCGGGTACTGGATAAGACATCATCTGTATAACAACAACCACCCAGCAGTGCCACATTGATTTGATTTGTTCCGATGATACCCTATGACTTTGACATATTTATCAAATGTGTGTTACTAAATCCAGTGGCCAATTGGCGTCATCAGCTGCTAGGACACAGGCTGTCCTAGTTTCAGTGTGCTTGGACATTCACCAAACCCAGATTTCTGGCGTGGCTTGGCGAACATCCAAGCAAGCTGAATCCGAACCAGTTTGCTCATCATTAATGGTTAAAATAATTGTATGTTTACTGTGTCACCTGACAAAGGATTTGTAATTTTGACAGCCATTCTTGTCATACAAACACCTCTGGTAGTCGGTAAGATCACTGACACTGTCTGCTTTAGTATACCTGCTTCCTGGGTCAGCTCCCTGCTCACTTCTGATTCATTTCTAATAAGAAGCCTAGAAGAAAAGAGGTGACACAGGAAGCTGAACTGCTGAACCGGGAAGATGCATTACTTATTCAGGACCTATATAACGTGTGTCGCCTGCTTGCCTGTGCAGTGTTGTAAATCACAATATTGACTGCACAGAATTACAAATCCATTGGCAGATAAAACAGAACAAATGTAAATAGTTCAACTGCGTGTCAGCTATGTGCCTGAAGTCTCACATTAGCAAACACAAAAATAAACTGTACCATGAACCGTTACCTGCAGGCACAAGTGCAACTCATTTCAAAGGTTAATTGTGACTGCAGTTTCATAAAGGTGGAAGATCAGTGCAGTTGTAGGTGACATATTACTGCAATCCCATAGTTAAACATGACTCAACAATAGCAGAGTAGGCACAATAATTGGACTGGCTTATGCACAATTATTTTCTGATTGCGCCACAATTGAAACAATTCAAGTAATGAATTCCAGGCATAATAGGACTTGATGCTGAGTCTGTGTATTTTTACTACAGGACTGAACACTGCATGATTGAGCATAAATACGTCAGCTGAGCATGCCAGTTCTTATAACCAACTGAAAATGCAGATTTGACTGGTTAGAAGAGGGCTCCATTCCAGACCATAATCACCATCACCAGGAAATGGAAGAGTACTCTCCAAGTAACCATGAACATTCTGCATTGGCTCTGACTTTGGGGACACAGGCTAAAGATGAACATACCCTATACAATCTGATTGTACAATCTCTATTACAGATCTACCAACAATGTACTGCAGGGTCTGCCTGATTCAATACAGATTAAATAAATTGCCTAACAAGACCCCATCCACAAAAGTTTCTTCTTACGTTTATTTTCCACTACTGCCTCTAAGTCTGCCAACTCACCTTTACAATTATTATTATTATTAGTATACAGGATTTATATAGCGACAACAATTTGCTCGGCGCTTTACAAAATAGTGGAGACAGTACAATTACAATACAATTTACAGTACAATACAGTTTCAGAACAATAGGGTTGGGAGGGCCCTGCTCGTGAGAGCTTACAATCTAGTAGGAGGGGCAAGTGATACAAAAGGTAATAATTGTTTGGATTGAGTTATTGGAGAAAGTAAAAGCCAGTTATGTTGAGATGAGGTAGGCTTCTCTGAAGAGATGGGTTTTTAGGGATCGCCTGAAGGTGGGCAGCATAGAAGATAGGCGGACATTGGGGTAAGGAGTTCCAGAGGATGGGGGACACTCTGTAGAAGTCCTGGAGGCGAGCATTGTCTTGCCTGGATATAAGAACATGGGATATGAGTCAAGTTTTAAAGGAGAAACAAAATATCGGGACACTAAGCCATATCCCGAACAGAAGGACATGTCAGTGTAGCACCCTACTCTTAGGAGTGCTAAAAAATATCTATAGTCTATGTTCAGTTCAACTGTGACAGAACAATCTGTGAAGCTGTGTCTGCCTGTTGATGGGTGTGGTACCACACAGCCCAGAACAGCCAATGAGGATTGCTTTGGGCATTTATGTCTCCCAGCCAATCACTGTAGAACAGTAGCAGTGATGCATGCTGGGAGAGGAGATAAATGCTGAGTGTGGCTGATTAAACTCTCTCTTCCCGCCCTCAGGGCTCTCCTGGGGGCAGGTCCCTGCTGAAGAGACAGAATGGACTAGGCCTGAGCCTGGGGCCTAAGCCTGGACACTGGGCTTGAGCCTGGAGGCCCAGTGGTCAGCCACTCATGTTGGAGTTGAACCTGAACAAGAATATTAACAGTACTGCTTGTCAGAAGTTCTCCACACAGATTGCCGGTACGGCTTAAAGGTCCAAGTCTGTGTTGGCAGCAGTTACTGTGCTCTATTTCAAGTACTAGGAGTCTACCTTCATCCTGGATGTGCCTGACCCTCTCTCCCTGGAGTTCAGAAATAAAAGAGAATCATCTTGGAGCTATTGTCTGGACTTCAATCTGTCGGTAACCGCTGGAGGTGGTAAGTGCTTTTGGGGCAGCCATGTGTTTTAATAATCCCTCGAAGTCCTCACACTGTCAGGAATAGGTAAATCCAAGGAAAGCAGAGAGGAGATACAGAGAGAAATAAAAGTAACCAAGGACCATGGAAACGATATAAAAAGCAGCCAAGAGAGGGAGAAAAGCAAAGTTAAAGGGGAAGAAGAAAAAACAGAAACAAGGAAGGAAGGAAGAAAAGCAAAGGATGGAATAGGGTCTCCCCAACCCCATCTCCATAGCGCAAAACACAGAAGTGAGTCATATTCAAAGTAGCTCAAACTGGATAAGTTCAAGATTTCTTCAAATCTTTTGATTGTATAGGTACATGGTGTAACCCACCATTGCCTGCTTCACTAATAATGGGGACACCCCTCTAAATGAATTATGATCATTCCAATGATCAACCAAACTGTTAATACTACAGCGTACAAATACATTTGCATGGACAACAATGCCCCTGTGCCCAATGGGAGGTCCATATAGAAATGGTATGAGACCTAACCTCATCCCCATTAGAGCCAGGTCTTCTCATCCAACATTAGTACCTGACCTCTTAAATACTCTTTTGGCTGAATGACCCCAAATTCCCACAGACACATTCCAAAATCTTGCATAAAGCCTTCCCAGAAGAGTGGAGGCTGTTAAATCAGCACATGGTGGAGGGCAACTGCATGTTAATGGTCATGGTTGTGGAATGGGATGTCCAACAAGCTTATCTAGGCATGATAATCAGGTGTCCTTGAACGTGTGCCCATATAATGTATATACATATATTCTGTTCCCTGATTAATTGGGATTCTTTAATATTTCTCAGTAGATGTATTTAAATCACTAACAAGATAAGCCACTTAGATTGCATTATTTCCAGTTAGTAGACTAAAGATGGCCATACACTGGAAGATTTTGTACAAACATTAATACAAATAAATCTCATCAGAACTGGTCATACACCAGTAGAATTTTGTTAAAAAATGTGTTTTTGAAAGTTTGTTCAATTTTGTTAATTAATGGTGTCAAATTGGTGATCGTTTTTGACCATAGTGATGGAAAAAAAATCGGAGCAGGATGGAAAGTTTGTCTCACATGAACAACATTTTACCAGTGAATGTAGTTTTCAATCAGGAAACATCATTAAATTCCAAAATCGGATGTTAACATCAAATAGAATTTCAAACAACCTTCATCAAGTCTCTTGTGCCATTATCGAATGTTCTGATGAGAAGTCAAGCAATCTAGGTGGCTTATCTCATAGATGGTTTTCTATCTTAGCAGTTGCTTAGCAGGAATGTAATATACTAGTAAGATACTTAGATACAACTCCTAGAAATAGACCCCACAAACATGTGAATAGAATAAATCTTTAAACTATTAACTAATTAACTATTTTTAAAAAACGGCACTCGCAAGGGGATCCATCCAGCCAGTACTTAATTTGCAAAAAGGCAGCAAACAGACAAATGCTTACATGATTGATCCCCAAACTGGGCCTTAGTTGAGCTACGACAAAGGTCCAGTTTGGGGGCTGAAACATGCTGAAATTCTTTTTACAAATGTGTACACAGTGAAAATATACTACATCTGCAGTCTTCATATATCTAGAATGTTGCTTGCACTTATGAAATGATAAGTTTAAAGCCCAACTGCAGACAAGGGTTAGAGGCTGTATCCATTTTATTGCTGTCTGTGACTCTATTTCCTTTCACTTCCTGTGTGAAGGGACAATCTCCCCCACAGTAGTAGCCTTCCCCATTTTATTCAAAACTAAAGTTATGCTTTTAATGAAATAAAAACATATGAAAATCAGTGTAATCAATGTGTCTTGACACCACTTTCCCCCTAAAGAATGTGGCCTGACACCGTGGTTCCCCTTTAAAAAATGTACCTAGTGAACTCTGGAATATATGAATTCTGGTTATTCAGGGCAAAAGGAGACCCTGGAGCTACAGTTTGAAGAAAATCCAAAATGTTACACAGGAACGGAACAGCTACGTGCAATATAGAAACAAGCTAGAGTTTGTGTAGGCTACAGCAGTATAGTTCAGTATACATTATTTCCTAGGTCCATAAGCACAGTTCATTTCTTCAGTTCAATAGTCTGTTTGTATTCATCAGAAATGTGTATTTTACATAGTCATCTTCTTTTAACAACAGTGGGAAATTCCAGCCAAGCTTCCCACGCCTGAACAAATCTTCACTGTGCTATATGTGACCTTATTTATCATGAAACCTATTGCAAAGACAGACCTTTGTGTCATCAAATTCAGGCAAATACTCACCAAACCCACAAATACAAACATGATAATAGAGACAAAGTAGACAACCCCCTAGAAAAGCACCTTGTCCCCACGTTGATGAGGACAAGGACCTCTTTCCCACAACCCTGGCCTGGTTGTTGTGGGGGTCTGAAGGCAGAGGGGCTTATAGGAATCTGGGTGCCCGCTTTCATAAAAGGCACACCCAGATGTTGCCCCCCCTGTGAATGAGTAAGGGGAAGTTGTTACCCGCTACTCATTTCATAAATACAGTAAAATTGTAAATAAACACACCATACCATAAAAATCAAAACAACACAAAATGACAAGTCTTTTATTAAAAAAAAAAAAAAAAAGGTGTACATCCATGTAATCCACATGTCAATCACATCATCCAGTGATGTAGAACCACGTTAATCATGATGGATGATGGCTGCTGACTCACTTAAAGAAAAGATACCATATGCCCGCCGACCCGTCCAATCCCGACAAACTTTTATTTCTGTCCTTCTATGACTGCGAAGGTTCTCATTCATCCACATCATGGAATATTCTGAATTGAGAAAGCTAGTTAAATGACCAGCAAAACCATTTCAAGAAAAAAAACAGCAAGTCCAGTTACGTATTTCTGTCACTCTGCTTGACTAAGGTAGCATATATGTCCCCAATCTTTTCCCCTAATACGAGCCAACAAGATCACCACCATCCGTCCTTGTACGGAATAAACAGACCACACTCCAAAATAGCATTAAATGGCCTTAGCAGCCTTTAATTAAATAATTTGATATAAAACATATCTATATGAACAATTTCAACATATGCAATAAATCAAAGCAAAAGACTGCAAATGTGGAAGAACTCAATTTAAAATATGAATGGCCCGCATATTATTTATGAAGCAGAAATCATAATAGAATCAATCAGCAAAAAGTCTGAATATGTACACAACATGAGTCATTTCCTGATATATTTGGATGTAATGAAGCCAGCCTTGTATGTGTTGGGATTTAATGGCACGGCTCAATGTAGGGATCCAGCTGGCTCTCTTCCCCCATTTTTACGCTCTAAGATACATGACTAACATCTCTTCTGATCCTCTTCTCAGGAGCCAAATGTTCCCCACCTCTATTAAAATAATACAAAAACACGTACAAGAATAAAAAATACCTAAAGGGTGATGTGTACAAGGGGAAGAAAGGATGTCAAATGTCCCTGAGATTCAAAGTCAAGTCAAGGTTTTTAAAAGTGCATTACTGTGAGGTAGTACTAAACTGTCAAACTTTTTTTCCAATAATGAAACCAGATCAAACAAATATACATGGCCCAGCAAAGTATTTCTTTACATTTTGACCCAAACACAAACAATGTCTTCCATGAACTTCCTGTCAGTACAAGATCACAAGGGACAGGGCAGTCTCCAGCAGTTGTCCATCTACTAGCTTGGAGAAGTAGAGCGAGCAGAGTAGTGTCTTGTCTTGCTGTGCCTGTGTGTTTGTGCAAACACACCACTTATCAGCACACACAAGGGTGCAGAAAGAAGGTGTTATAGTTGGCTCTGACAGGGCCCTCCCCTTCATGCAGCCCCCCAACTCACCCTTCCCTGCCCCGGTGACCAGAGCTTGGCCCACGAAAAAAATGATCTCCATTGCACTCGCAACTCTCAGCAGGCTGGGACTAACAGCAATGGAATTTCCAGGAACGTGCACCACCAGCAAACCCCATTGCCTCAGGTGGCGAAAAGGCTAGGAACACCCCTGCCAGTGACAGCTCTCGACAAAGGTATTTTCCTCCCTATGGAGAGATTTCCTCTCACTTGTAGCTAAAAAGTAACATTAAATCTTCTCAATTGATCATGGAAGGCGAAAAATCCTAAATAATTTCAAATGAAACCAAAAAGGTTCTGTTTTAGATATAATTGAATATATATTAGTAATGTTAAAATAAAATCTTCAGCTAAATAACACAATTGATATCTTTTTATATTATTTACATAATAATAGGACTATTTACGTATTAAAAGCAGTTTTTTCACCAGAGTGTACAGCGATATGTCATCTTCAGAAAACATTGCTATTACAGGATCATATTTTATACTGTCATATTTATGTATGTTGCAATGCTTTCTAATGACACAATATCATTCTGGAAATTGACCAAACTTGCATAGTATTTTTCCGTCATTCGCTCAAAGGACCTTTGGAATGAAAGCTGTGGAATTTGAATGCCTTCATCTTATCTGTAAACGTTGGCGACCCGTATGCAGCAGATTTCATGTTCATTAGATTTAAAAATAAATAACCTTTGCTATCTGTAGCTACATTGCGGTGAATAAGAAAGAAAAATACTTTTCATTTGGAAAATAAAAAATAATGCAAATAGAATGTCAAATAGTTTCTGCAGAAACATTGAATAAAGTTTTAAATTACGTTTTTTTTTGTCTGTTGTTTTTTTTGTTGCCTTTACAGCCTTCTTTTGATGCATTTTTCCTTTTTCAGTAATTTTCTAACCTCAAAGAAAGAAATATTAACCTTCCTAAATTATTATGTTAATTTAGATTCATCAAAGCAACTCAAAAGGTCAGTCCACCTCAAACTGATATCTAGGACTTGGTTGATGCTGTAGAAATTAGACTTCAAGAAGATTTTGCATTCCTATACAAGTCTATGGGAATGCAAAATTCACTTTAAGCAGGTCAAACACCACAAAGTCTGCGTTCCAGAGCGTTCCGGTCCAGTGCGATCTGCAAAAATATTGCTTGCAGTATTTTTGCAGTATTTTTGCAGATCGCACTGGACCGGAATGCAGGAACTAATGTGCCTGCGTTCCGGGTGCGGGCGATCGCACTGCGGGCGGCGGCGTTGCATTGACTTCAATGCACCGCCACGGCCCCTCCCACCCCCGAACGCAGGGAGCAGGCCGGCTTGCGTTCCAGTGCGTTCCAGAGGCCAAACGCTCTGGAACGCAGACTTTGTGGTGGTGTGAACTGGCCCTCAGACCCAAAAGCCTGTCAGCACAGCCCTTAAACCCTTTGTTTTACATCTCTCTGGAAATTCTATGTGTGGAATCTCTTGGCTCTGAGTTCCCGAGTCTGCACATATGCTGTGCCCATGTTGAGGGGTTCTCATTCTAAAGCCTAAAAATAAAATGAACTATCAGGTCAAATCATATTTTATGAATCAATAGTTGATACCTATCTTAGCACTTGAACAAATTCATAAGAGTTCACCAGAGATACATAGTTGTTTAGAGATTGGGTTGCCTAAAGTCTATGGCTCTCAAACTGATCTTCTAAAAGTACACTCCGCTACCTTGCTTTAGGTTATCTGGGTAAATGATCCCTTCTAACATAATGCAAATGCAAATATTTTGGTAGCTCTAAACCCTAACTGGATGATATTTAGTTTGCTCTCTGCCTTGCATATAATAAACTATTGCCATGTTCTTTTCCCCCACAAAATACTGTTTCACTTTCACCCTCTTTTGAATCTCAGTGCAGCTGATCTCCTTCAGCCACTTCCTGTCTACGTGTACTTGCCCCAGGATCAGCTGAGAATCATTGCTTTAGAGCGACTCTCTGATAGTGAAAATGGTGGACCATTCCTGTGCAATGTGTGTTGTAGTTTCCATTAGGGGTACATTGTGACAGGGTGACAACATTGGAACACAATTGGGAGACAATTGTCACCCCATTAAAGGAAGTGCCTAAACAATTATCTTCATAACAGGATCACTAGGTATTCATTTAAATGAAGCTTATCATTTATTAAGCTAACTTTTAAAATTACATTAACATGGTAACGCTTATACAAAAATAATTGACTGGATCTACATTAACGAAGCAAATTAATTCTTGCTATATAAACAGCATAGCTAGGGCTTGGAAATTGCCCCTGTCACGGCTCTCTGTCGTGACAGGGGGAGGGGCTGGATTCCCCTCTCCCCGCTCCGATCTGCCAGCGCCGTCATCTACGTCGGGATCCGCTCCAGGTGCGGCGTCTCAGTATACCGCGAGCTGTAGCTCGCGGTATACTGAGCTTAGGGTAACGGGAGGACGCTAGTTTGTGTCTTCCCGTTACCCTAAGGAGAACTATGGGGAAAAACACTGACCCCATAGTTCTCCTTTAAGCTAACTTTTAAAATGACATCAACATGGTAACGCTTATACAAAAATAATTGACTGGATCTACATTAACGAAGCAAATGAATTGTTGCTATATAAACAGCATTAATGGTGCACTCCAGCCAAATTGCAAAAATATACCTTGATTTACATGTAGGGAGCAAATCTGCTCAATAATTGCGTCTAGACATTGCTGTAATGCAGGGGTAGGTAACCCAGGCACTGCAGCTGTGGTGAAACTACATGCTTCTGCTTCATGGGGATTGTAGTCCCACAAGAGCTGAAAAAATCCAGTTCTAAGAAGTTGTAGCTGCCTTCCTACTGACACTGTAAGGTTGTGTATACATCGATCAGCCGATCAGCCATAACAATGTAACCACTGAGAGGTGAAGTGAATAACATTGATTATCTCGTTGGTACAATGGTACCTGGAAGTGGGGGGGGGGGTATATTAGGCAGGAAGTGAACATTTTGTCCCTGAAGTTGGTATGTTGGAAGCAGAAAAAATGGGCAAGTGTAAGGATTTGAGCGACTTTGACAAGGGCCAAATTGTGATGTCTAGACGACTGGGTCAGAACAACTCCAAAACTGCAGCTCTTGTGGGTTGTTTCCAGCTTGCAGTGGTCAGGACCTACCAAAAGTGGTCCGAGGAAGGAAAACCGATGAACCGGCGACAGGGTCAAGGGTGGTCAAGTCTCATTGATGCACGTGGGGAGCGATGGAAGGCTGGCCCGTGTAGTCTAATCCAATAAAAGAGCTACTGTAGCTTAAATTGCTGAAAAGGTTAATGTTGGTTGCAAGAGAAAGGTGTCTGAACACACCAGTGCATCATAGTTTGTTGAGTATGGGGCAAGTCTGATCTGTGGAGGCCCCACCTCGCAACTTACAGGACTTGAAGGATCTGCTACTAATGGCTTGGTGTCAGGTACCACGGTATTACCTTCAGAGGTCTAGTGGAGTCCATTCCTCAATGGGCCAGGGCTGTTTTGGCAGCAAAAGGGGACCTACTTAATATTACAGGTGGTCATAATGTCATGGTGATTACCGAGACCTCAGCCCGGTGCTTAGGGATTGGCATTTTTGCCTTGCAGCACTAGGGTCCTCAGTACCAATCCCAGTCAAGACTATATCTTTAAAGAGTTTGTATGTTCTCCCTGTGTGGTTTTCCTCTGGGTACTCTGGTTTCCTCCCACACTCAAAAGACATGTTAATTGGTCCCTGTCTAAGTCATGTGAGATAGGGACCTTAGATCATAAGCTCCTTGAGGGCAGTGACTGATGTGACTGCAAAGTGCAGTGTATACTGATGGCTCTCTATGAATACTTGTAATAAATAAATAAAGTTCATAGATTCAACTGATTTTGGCACAGCTACAATGCTTGCTAAGTGGTATTAGTATTCCACTGACTGGTTTCACTTGTTGCATGCAATGCTCTTCAAGATAGCACTGTTTTTTATATTTAGTTTGATTTGCCTGTAAGCTGTTTTCCAACATTTTAAATCAAGAGTCTCCACATCTATCTCTCTGTGATATGATTTACACGGCTATTCCCAGCTAATGCAATAATAACCTTTTTGACACTAAATACTTTAAGCTGCATGCCGAGACGATGTGGAGTTTTGATTTATGAGTTAGAGACGGCATGAGATGTAAAGAAATTGCTTATTTATTGATAGCATTTATAATGTAAAGCAGATGCATTATTTGGGTTGGGGGTCTGTGGGAAATGATTACGTGTGCTTCATGTGTGTGATCACGAAGAGTGGTTTGTGGTTTGTTTGAGCTTAAAACATATTCTAGGAATTAGGAAAATTGTTAGGGAACGTGAAATGACTATAAATAAATAAATGCATGTTCATGTTTCTGGACCTCATTACACATACATTATCTCTAACTGTACCCAGTAAAAAGTGGGATTTGATAGGAAGAGGAGTGATACATGACTAGGTTAACGGACAATTACACTTTTAGCTGTCCTTTAATTGTTGCCTCTACTTTCCTTAGTGGCGACCACCTACTAAACTACTTACCTTCATCCCCATTCAGTGGGGAAGACATCAGTGAATGGACGTTCACCGGTCTCTTTCCCCTCTACCTGCTGACACCCGTTATCGGGTCCCGGGCCTGCAGGAGTCTGTTTAAAGGAGCCCGCTGCCATACAACATTGGCAACAAAATGGTTAACAAACAACTAAGTTTGAAGTAGCCCTTTAAGCTCCAGAGTCAATTTTACATTCTAGCTATGGACTTATTCATTTTGCAATAACTTTGTCATTACCCATTACGTTGGGGTATGTTGGGGCATAAAAAAGGTTTTATTTAGTTATGTTTTAAAAAATGATTTCATTTTCTATCTATTTTAAAGGCAAAAAGATTGAAAAATGACTATTGTTTTCTAGTGTGAGAAGGGATTAATTTAAAACAGCAACTGTTACTATACATATAGTACTTATAATATTCTTGAATTTGTCCATTGTATCATAACAATAACATTTTGATTTCGGTACAGTGCGTGGTGATGATATTTACAAATGAAATCAAGGCATTCCATGTGTATTTCTAACTCAAGGCTAAAAAAAATATAGAGATACAAAAGAGATAAAAACACCAAAACAAAACCCACTTTTGTACAAACAGTATATAAAAGTTAAACAAAATATTTATGAAAAAGTTAAGGAGAACAAATAGAGAAATGAGTTCATTAAGCCTAGTTAGAGAGAACAAAGGGTTAATCGGGGAATGCTTGTATTTAAAAAAAATAAATTTTCTTCCTTACTTCAGGTTTGCTTCAGCAACAAAACAGACACAGCAAAGAAACAGATAAAGTGTCATCAGATCCTCATGACAAGTGACACTAGCTACAATGTAATTATAAAGTTACACTAAACTCAGCCTGTAAGATAAATACATTTTACAATTCAGAACCACAGTATGGGAATTTATCAAACACAGCAGGCAAGGACGCTGAGTTGGTGTATTATATCATTACAGTAGATTTGAGAAAAGTTTTACAAATGCTCCCCAATTTATCATTACAGCGTCCTGTAGATATATCACTAGATAGACCTGCTGAACACAGCAACTTTCTTTCTAAAGCTAAAATCTTAGCCAATTATGTTAAAAGTGGCACTGATACTCAGAAGTTAAACCTTAAAAATACATTAAAGTACCTTAACTATTAACAAAAATGTATCTTATTTGTGTATCACTCGGCTGTAGATCCTCAAATCATCTCTGCATTGGCACTGACACTGTCCTTCCTTCTGCAGGGTGGCTACTTTTGTTCCCCATGGTCTGTGTGTGTGTTGTAAAGTAGTCACCGCTCCAAGCTGGACTACATGAGGACTACAGTCACAATACAAATTAGTTTGCATTCAGCCCAAGTTCAGAGATGATTTGAGGATCTACAGCCGAGTGATACACAAATAAGATAATTTTTTTTAAATAGTTAAGGTACTTGAATGCAATTTTAAGATTTAACACTTGAATTTAGTGTCACTTTAATATAATATTAGGAAAATACCTCATTATGGCCACTAGATGGACCTGTGAAGTATGGGATATAAAACTTATTTCCTTAGCTCCGCTTCATCTAGCGGCCATAATGCTGTATATTCATGAGGTTACATTCGACTTGGAAAGACAATACACTCAGAACATTAGTTTTTGTCTCCTGTCACACAAAATATAGGGAGCATGGCTTCGAAAATTGTTAATAATTACATCCCTAAGAGTTTTTGGCTCAAGTCAAGCATTAAGGGCTAAGTGAAAAGGTGAAAAGAGGTGGAAGTCTGTGTTTGACAGTCAATGCTTGCTGTATGATCTCAGTCCAAAGTAGAAAACACATATAAATGAAAATGATGTGCATCATCTTAGAAATGGAGGTGCTGGGAATTTAAAAAGCCTACGATACTTCAAAACAAAAAATTAATAATATGCAATTTGTGAAATAGCTACTAACATTTAGACCATCTGGCTGAATGTGTAACAATGAAAGAAGGAAAGAACTATATGCAGAGAGGAGTACTCATACCAAAAAATAATAACCCATCTGACTTCATTAAAGTAAATTGTATTTGGTTGCAAAGGGATGCTGCACATTTTACTTTGCTCTGGTAACTGTTATCTAATAAGCCTAATTGATATAATAATATAATCAATATCAATATAAATCTGCTATGCATCTTAAAAGCAGCGATTGTGGGCAGAAAGAGCTCCAAAAGCAGTTGGTAGTTTGTAGAATTGCTGGACAGGAAGTAGACTGCGTGTTGGAATATACTGTACCCTGCTATGCCTCCTTGGTTTTCCATATTAGCTGTTTCAAATAATCTCCTAAAAACTTTACATATTTATTCATTAAAAGTGATAAAAACTATTTTACATAAACTGGGGGTCTCTGGTTCAAATCCCAGTCAGAATACTATCTGCAGGGAGTTTGCATGTTCTCCCTGTGCTTGCGTTGGTTTCCTCCGGGTACTCTGATTTCCTCCCACACTCCAAAGTCATGCTGGAAGGTTAATTGGCTCCAACCTAAATTGGCCCTGTATGTATGCATGTGAGATAGGAACCTTAGATTATAAGCTCCTTGAGGACAGGGACTGATGTGAATGTGCACTATGTAAAGAGCTGCGCTATATAAATACCAAAAATAAATAAATAATAATAAATATTCACTAAAGGGTGAAGAGTTTGGAGAAGGCAGGAGAAGGGAACAATCTAGGACAACATAGCTAAACTGAAAAGTGAGCTGAATTGAAGAAGTTTTCCAGTTCAGCTATGGTTGTCCCAGATTGTTCACTTCTCCTGCCTTCTCCAAACTCTTCACCCTTTTGTGAATAACCCTGCATGTATTAAATAATGAATATTGACACTTTTTATTTCACTAATTTGGTGCTCTGAAAAAACTGAAATACTAAGTACACATTCCTGGAATGCTGTGAAAAGAAAGCTATATTAGTGTTTGGTTAATTTTATTTTACATTTTTTAAAGGTTTTCATATATACATATATATATATATATATATATATATATATATATTGTAGAGGACAGCAAGGCTGGGTTCTGGAAGGCAGGCACATATCACCACTGTTTGGGTTCTGGTCCCTTTAAGGGCCACCAGAGTGTTAACCTTTCTGCCACAGGAAGGAGTTTGAAAGGTCTGCAACTCCCACAGAGGAGTGTGGGAGTTGAGGAGAAAGTGATTCGCTGTGGCTAAGGTGAGACCTGCTGGTTTACTGTGTTGCTGAGTTTCAAGACTAATATTCCTGAGAAGGGATTTCCCCAGGTTTGGGACTTTTGTACAAGTTGGTGAGACACCTTTATGTTTTGTTATTGTGCCTGAAGATTTGGACTTTTACTTTGATTTTGCTGAAAATAAGCGTGTTTTTGTGTTAAAAGCTTTTGTTTTATGCAATACCCTCTGTGCGAGTACTCTGTGAGCTCCCCAACTTCTATATATACTATATTGCCAAAAGTATTGGGACACGCCTCAAGATCATTGGATTCAGGTGTTCCAATCCCCTCCATGGCCACAGGTGTATAAAATCAAGCACCTAGGCATGCAGACGCTTCTACAAACTTTTGTGAAAGAATAGTTTGCTCTCAGGAGCTCAGTGAATTCAAGCGTGGTACCGTTATAGGTTGCCACTTGTGCAATAAGTCCATCCGTGAAATTTCCTTGCTACTAAATATTCCACGGTCAACTGTTAGTGGCACTATAACAAAGTGGAAGCAACTGGGAACAACAGCAACTCAGTCATGAAGTGGTAGGCCACGTAAAATGACAGGCCGGGGTCAGCGCATGCTGAAGCGCACAGTGCGCAGAAGTTGCCAACTGTCTCCAGAGTCAATAGCTACAGACCTACAAACTTTGTGTGGCCTTCAGATTGGCAATCAGTGTGTGTAGAGAGCTTCATGGAATGGGTTTCCATGGCCGAGCAGCTGCATCCAAGCCTTACATCACCAAGTGCAATGCAAAGCGTCTGATGCAGTGGTGTAAAGCACGCCGCCACTGGACTCTAGAGAAGTGGAGACGTGTTCTCTGGAGTGACGAATCACGCTTCTCTGTCTGGCAATCCGATGGACATGTCTGGGTTTGGCGGTTGCCAGGAGAACGATATTTGTCTGGCTGCTTTGTGCCAAGTGTAAAGTTTGGTGGAGGGGGGATTATGGTATGGGGTGGTTTTTCAGGGGTTGAGCTTGGCCTCTTAGTTCCAGTGAAGGGAACTCTTAAGGCATCAGTATACCAAGACACTTTGGATAATTTCATGCTCCCAACTTTGTGGGAACAGTTTGGGGATGGCCCCTTCCTGTTCCAACATCACTGCGCACCAGTGCACAAAGCAAGGTCCACAAAGACATGGATGAGCGAGTTTGGGGTGGAGGAACTTGACTGGCCTGCTAGAGTCCTGACCTCAACCCGATAGAACACCTTTAGGCGGAGACTGCGAGCCCGGCCTTCTTGTCCAACATCAGTACCTGACCTCACAAATGCGCTTCTGGAAGAATGGTCAAACATTTCCATAGACAAACTCCTAAACCTTGTGGACCCTTCCCAGAAGAGTTGAAGCTGTTCCAGCTGCAAAGGGTGGGCCAACTAAATATTGAACCCTACAGACTAAGACTGGAATGCCATTAAAGTTCATGTGCGTGTAAAGGCAGGCCTCCCAATACTTTTAGGAATATAGTGTATATAGATATATGTATACTGTACATTTCAAACATTACTTTGAGTCATCAGTGTCAGACATTGGGTCTTGGATAAATCACATTTTAATGGATATTACTCTTGAGGGATATGTCATCTTGAGAAACTAAGTATTTTTCTTCTGTAACTTCCTTAGAAGTTAGAAGGGAAATACAAGTGTTTTACCCCAGGGTTTTGTTCAATTTGATTTTAGGATTTAGAACATGGCCTTTAAAGTAATCCAGTGACATATAATTATGCAAACATTAAACAGAATGGCAGTTCTGATTTATTTGCTTTCCTTTAGAAGCAGAGTCCGTGGGTTAAGTGGCAAATTGGTTTCAGTACAGAAAAATGTGCAAGTATTCTTTTGGCAAACCAGGCCATGAATGTAAATTACACATACTAAATAAAAAAAAATAATAAAAAAATAAAAATAAAAATATATAAAATATATATTTTAATTTAAAGGATAAGTATACTTTGAGTGTACTTATCTAATTCTACCACCTCCTCCCACTCTTTCACCATATATTTACTCTTACCTACAGTACATCACTGCTGTCTGGGATCATTGTGAGGTCAGCTCAGTGCACAGGCTGTGACTAAAATCTTCAGAATCCTCCAAGCTCTGCTGCAATGTACATTCTGTGGTCTGCATTCATTTCAATTGAAATCTTGTATGTAGCCTGGCAGGCTGATATCCAAGCTACCCATTAATTTATGGAGGCCGGGTGCACATGCGCTGGTCCAGCTCAGGAGGATTTGTGTATATATACGCCAGGAGGTGTGCAATGGTGACCACTGAGTAAAGAGCTTTGGACAGGGAATATGTAGGTAAGAATATGAAGTACCGGAACAAGGTCCTTTAGGAACCAAGGTGAGGATTCTAAAGTGGTGCACCCATCTCATGCCGAGCTTAGATGGATGGAGCTTGCCCATCCACATGTACAGTTCATGGGCTGGAATTGAATGCAGAAATAACAGCCACTGTCCACACATCCTAGGGTTGCCACCTTTTGGTCCAAGGACAACCAAATTGGAAGAGGAGTTGAAATCATTGGATGAGGTGATGAGGTCATTGGAGGAGGTGTTGCAAGTTAAACCAATGCGCTTTAGTCATAATGAGCCTGGTAAACCAGAGCCAGGTTTGCATTAATATTATTATAACCAAAATGAATTCTGGGAAATAAAGTATTTTCTAATTCATCGCAAATTGTACTCTGTGATATTTGTCTTTTATAAAGGCACTAGGATTATGCTTTTGGTGAAAAGCTATTTATGAATTCAGTGCACAAAAATGAACAAATGCTAATTCAAAAATTTTACATGTGAACAGTCAAAAGGCAAAAATCAAGAAAAAATAGGGGATATGTTGTGCATACTTGCATATTATGGCAAGAGCCCAGCCGCCACATTGGACTTTAATTCCACTTTAAATATAAATTCTTACATCAATGGGTTAATATAAAATACAAAAAGTAGCATTGTGTTTACATTTCAAGATAAGTGAGTGTAGTTCTTACCTGCCTCTCGCTGAAGCAGCAGATCATTGCTGGCTAATTGCAGCCAGTAATAGATCACTACCATAAGTTACCTGTTTTGACTCAAAACAGAGATACCTGCTGCCATTTTTCTCTTCCCCAGTTCCTATGTTTTCATGCATAGTTGAGTCGCTTAGCCTTGTTTCCACATCAAAGGTATGGCTTTTTGGCTGCAATTCTTCCAAGAAGACCACTTCTGGCCAGACTTCTCCGGACAGTAGATGGGTGTACCTGGGTCCCACTGGTTTCCACCAGTTCAGTGCTGGTGGCACTGCTGGACATCTTCCGATGTTGAAGGGAAGTAAGCATGATGTGCTTTCATCTGATACATTGTTTTCCTTGGCTGACCACTGCCTTTACGGTCCTCAACATTGCCCGTTTCTTTGTGCTTTTTCAAAACAGCACACATCTATATATTTTTATTTATTTATTTTTATTTTTTATTTTATTTTATTTAGTATGTGTAATTTACATTCATGGCCTGGCTTCCCAAAAGAGTACTTGCACATTTTTCTGTACTGAAACCAATTTGCCACTTAACCCACGGACTCTGCTTCTAAAGGAAAGCAAATAAATCAGAACTGCCATTCTGTTTAATGTTTGCATAATTATATGTCACTGGATTACTTTAAAGGCCAGGTACTCTTAAAAACTAAGAACATACAGGGACTCATATACGCACATGCACATACAACACACAAACAGACACACAAAGGATGAACTTGATGGACCCGTCCGTGTCTTTATTCAATCTCAAATACTATGTAAATTAGGTGGTTGACTGAATAAGGCTGCTTGAGAGGGAACTTTTTCTGCTAAAGTTCTGGCGTTTCTTTCTGGCGTTGACGCAATTCATCATGGTAATGCAGGATGTGATCAAGGACTAAGAAGTGGGGTGCTAAACCTGTGATTGGGTTTACAGGATCTCCATAGCATACAAAAATAATTTAACAGATGCCCTAATATAAGTGCAGGTACTCCTTTAATTTTTTTCCTAAAAGCTTGTTTTTGGTTGTTTCTTCTCAGTTTCTATTTTGAGACATTTGTTTAGGTCCACTTGTGTAAACTGATTGGCCCTCAATATGTATGATATCTCAATGTTTCTTTTCTCTAAAGCTAGGAACATTTGGGCCACCCACACTCCTTTCTTGCTTGTCTTTGATGGAAACAAATGACTCACCTCACCTACGAAAGAACTTATTGCAAATGTCTTTTCCAATCTTTTCCAATCTCAAGCCACTTGAGACATGACAGCTGAGATACATTGCCTTTTGTAGCGCTAGGCTATTTGCAGACATTCATATTTATGGTCTACTGTAAAGCGCATTATCAGCAACAGCAATAAGTTTCGTCTTTCAAAAGACAATTCTTGCAGCCAAAGTTTCAGACAGTGAAACAATGAACACGCTATAAATCCTCATAATTTTTCCGAGTCAGTTCTGATCATGGTAAAACTATGGAACAAACGTGGGTAAAAATGTTAAGAATGACCTGGTGGCTTTTCATTTACTTGTCTCTTCTCCTTGGCTTTTAATTAAAGATCAGAGAGGTAAAAGCTGTTGCATTCCATTGACGTACCAGGCAGAAGTATTTTACCTTAGCGTATGTGTCATAGAGGAGTGCAGTCATTCAGATCATTAAAACTAAGATTGCTAGGTAGGATTTCACAGTCATGTGTCAGTACTTAAAGTGGTCCTGGCATCAGATAAAAAATATTATGTTCCATACATACGGTATATGCAAAGTAATGTGTAAGCATAACACTTAGGGGTTCATTTATAAAAGTTCTTCTTTAAGAGGTTAATCAATAAAAGTTCCGCCCGGCGTACAGCTAAAATTTTCTAACACTTATACCCTGGACAGAACTTTTATAAATGAACCCCTTAAAGAAGAACTTAAACCCAGCAATATTTGCCTCCCGCTTCCCCTCTCCTGTGCCGCCATGCAAGTGAACAAATGTTCTGCAGGCACCTAATACATTGCAGAACCCTGTAGCACATCTGCATATCCGGCAAACATTCCCTTGCATGTGCAAAGATGCTGCTGGTTTCTGGTATCTGGGACCTTGCAGAAACCTGCAGAATCTGTACACATGCATGGTACTCTCCCGCGCTTGCATAGATGTGCTGCAGTGGCACATCTGAAAAACTAGAAATGGTCCCACTGTTCTCTTGTTATGCAGTGTGGGGATTTAAAATCTTTTTTGGTTAAATTTTTTTTCCCAAAAAGCATGTTTATTTCTTAAGGTGTCTATTAGGCACAGCTGGATATCCCTGGAGGAAGCAAGCATACAACCCTGTGTCACACTGATGCCAACCCTTGTGACCTTAAAGTGCAACTGAAACCAAGACTTTTTTTAGTTTTGGATAGAGTGGAGAGGGATTACCGGCTACAGGTTACACCTGGATCAACTCTTCCAAGCTAAAAAGCTATCCTTAATTGGTCAGAGCAATCAAATAGAGATCTTTGTAGCAGGAGCATAGGATGCCAGCTGTCACTGATTGCTCACAGTTTTAGCACCGAACGCTGATAGGATAACTTCAAGGCATGCAGAATTGCTCCTAAAACAGCACCTGAGACCAGATGGTCCAGATATACAGTAAGAGCATATGGAATTGGCTGGCCGATTTCAAAGTTGCATGCCCCAGGACATTCATCCTTATCCTTGCTTCCTTCCTTAGGGGCCATTGATTTCTTATGGAGAGATGGAAACAATGAACATACAAATTTAGCCTATACGTTCCTCCACTCAGAGTTACCCTTCCACATAGTCCCCATCATGTTGGATGCATTTATGCCATCGTTTTACCCAGGCCTCAAATCCAGTTTGGAAATGTGAATTCCTTTTGACAGGGACAGCCTTAATAGCGCCATTCAATGCCTTGTCAACCATTTTTTTATCCAACTCCTAACTTTGCTCACGTCAGTTACCACATCACCAAACACATTCTTCAGTAGTGTGTGGATCTCAACAGCTGAGCAACCCTCTTTTGTCAGAAGCTCAATTACTGTTATTTGTTCCAACCTCTTATCCATGATTACATTGGTACAATTAAAAAACTTAAAGTGACATTAAACCCTCAGATTTTTTAACATAAAACCATACTGTAATGTGTGCCTTACTGTAATCCATGGTTGTTTCCCTTCTCTTTGCTGCTCTTCCTTTTAAATCTGTATCTGTTCTCATGCTGGGCAGAACTTCTGTTTTGCAGCAGACTGCCTTGTCTCTGAAATGGATACATGGTGTCTGTGTGTAGATTTTTAACCTGAGCCAGCACTACAGGAAGAGGCACTCAGCTGCAAAGGGAAGTTCTCCCCAAGCAGGAGAAGACATGAGGATTTAAAAGGAAGAGCAGCAAAGAGAAGGGAAACTACCATGGATTACAGTAAGGCACACATTACAGTATTGGTTTATGTTAAAAAATCTGAGGGTTTAATGTCACTTTAAG
>NW_017308133.1:191368-199624 GCF_000935625.1 Nanorana parkeri | reverse complement strand
TTAAAGTGACATTAAACCCTCAGATTTTTTAACATAAAACAATACTGTAATGTGTGCCTTACTGTAATCCATGGTTGTTTCCCTTCTCTTTGCTGCTCTTCCTTTTAAATCTGTATCTGTTCTCATGCTGGGCAGAACTTCTGTTTTGCAGCAGACTGCCTTGTCTCTGAAATGGATACATGGTGTCTGTGTGTAGATTTTTAACCTGAGCCAGCACTACAGGAAGAGGCACTCAGCTGCAAAGGGAAGTTCTCCCCAAGCAGGAGAAGACATGAGGATTTAAAAGGAAGAGCAGCAAAGAGAAGGGAAACTACCATGGATTACAGTAAGGCACACATTACAGTATTGGTTTATGTTAAAAAATCTGAGGGTTTAATGTCACTTTAAGCACACAATGATTGAGTTAGACCATATGCATGACAAATATGAGCCATTTGTATTATAATTTCACATGAACAGCAGATCTGAAACGACAGACATTACTTTTTCATACCCACTCGTATTTTGCCCAAGTCCACATTAGTTGAAGATATGACACACATTCATGCAGAGAAAATGAAACAAACTTTTGATTATTTACTGCTACAGCAGCATACAGTTATTGGTTGAACTCGATGGACTTTGTTCAACCTGACTAACAAAACTTGTGTTTGTCTCTCTGCACTTACTGTGTATTGTGTTTTCCTTTTGTCTTCCTTCTATTTTCTTGCAATTTAGAGTTCAAATCATCCTGTTCTCTTCCATCTCTAGGGTGGCTTAATTCCCTTGCCGGGTCCCTTGGAATAACCCTTACTATCATTCTCCCACCCGGCATTGCAGCCTGACACAGCAGGCCTCCATGAGCCCACGCGCTCATGCAGCTCAGAAACCCATGAATGGCACAATCACACGATCCTGCTACAGGGATTGGAGTGGTAGCTATGGGCACAAAGACCAGCTGAAATACTAAGCTTATAATAACGAAAAAACTGCGCTAGGATAAAATAACAAAGTTCTTAAGTGGCAAGCTGCAAACACCCCAAAGAACGGAGCAGATACACATGAATAGAATCACACGGAAGACGGTGGTATGCAACTATTTGAGAAAGTCAGATGACGAAGTGCGTCAGTCAAGGGCTACCACTGTTTCCGGTGTGATATTGGCCACTGCAAGGATTAATGCCGAGCTTGTTTTACTTTATTGTTTGTAAGTCCTTTTTTTAATTAAAATAAACATTTTATGGAGAAACCGCACAATGGGAGCCTGTATTTTTTCATTTTGAGTTTCGTGTTGTCAATTGCTGGAAGGAGGAGGATAAGGAGATACGAGGGAATCTAGGTGTCGATCCGTCTGCTAGCTAAAAAGAGTTGACCGGAGGGAGAGGAGAAGAAGTTGCAGACATCTAAACAGGATTCTTTTGAAAAGGAGAGCAATATAGTTGTGGATTTTCCTTGATAGAAGCGCATTACTAAGAGCTATCTGGTGAGTACAATAGAGAGTTACTAAGGAGCACGGTCGCATATCTTGGATTGGGAGTGCACTATTAAAAAAGAAGGAGCACGGTGTCATTTTGGTGACTGAAAGTTTTAAAGATGTTTTTTCACTTCTTAAATATTTAAGAGACTGGACTTGACAAGGGTATTGTTTACGTCTCTGGCTAAACATAACAAACCCTCTAACTTCATCCCTCTTTTTTCAATTAATTTGACACAACACCAGTATTAGATTTTAGTGGCCATTTTATTAAGTACAAAGCCCTATACCAAAAACCTTAACAAAATTAACTAACAATGGGAATTAAGGCCCTTGAAGGTCATCCCACAACAAACCAGTATCTGACTACACGGCCAACCGCCGCACAACACCGTCTCGGGGACTTTGCAGTATAACAGCAGATACCAAGTCACTAATGACCCGACCTGTTAACACAGGGATGCCAGATCTGAGACGGCTTCCCACTCAATTAAATGTCAACTGCACAGGTTGCTCCTCAAGGACCCTAATACCCTGCCTGGCCGCAGTGACAGTAGTAAAACTAAAATGAAAACCAAATCAGACATAGAATGTAAGAGGATAACACAATACAAAAGGACAACAGAATAAGAGGGCGGGAGTGTGGGACACTTGTTGCTCACTCCGTCTGTATCTGGAACTTTCTTTCCTCAAGGATCCACCTACCACTCCTCCTCTTATCACACTGACCAATCGGGTAAGTTTTCCCACTTTAACATCCCCTTATCTATATGAATATGTCTTTTGCCTCTACAAACCCAGTCATGTAGGCCTGACACAGACGCCTCCGTCTGCTGCTCCAGGCCTGACTTTACCTGGAATATTATACAGACGTTGCTTTGCACTTGATTTATTGTTTATGCACACATTTACCTTTGTGAACATATGGTTTAATGAATATAAGATATATCCTAATTATTGATTGTTACACAGTTTATTTTGGAGCCAATTGCCACATTGTGGACAGCACTGATTTGTAAATTGCACTTTATTTTATTACATATAAGAGGAAGCACATGTTATTTATCACTTGTTTTAGGGCTAGACCCCCTAAACCTAAAATTTCATTATATCACTTGGTTATACTAAGTTTCTTATTTGTTACACCTTTAGCGCTTTGATATACATTTTTCTCGACTGCTGATAGGATTCTTCTATCCCCTTTTTAGAGCTGCTTTAGGTCTTAATTTATTATATACTTCCACTTTAGTTTCCTTTCCAGAAGCGCGGATTATCTATCTCTCACATGTTATTCATTGATTTTAGGCATCCATACAACATTTTTTTTTAGAATAGTGTTTATTAGGCACTGCGCAACACAATTGCATATATATTGAAATACTAAGCTGGTCATGCACACATGCACCTTGGGTTAATGGTAGAAATGGGCATTGGGCGTCATGGGCATTTATTCATGTTGTACAGTGCACAGCCATCTGGCCATAAGTTTGGGGAAGTGGCCTTGGGGGATTAGGAGCAAGCGATTTTTATGCTATTAAATAGTGAGTGGCTGGGCACATGTAATTAGAAAAAACATTACCTTTGCCACATGAATACGTTAATGCTAAAAGACAAAAGTAGGTTTAATAGTACTTTAAACTGATTATATTTAATAAAAAGCTCTTACGTCCACATATCAGATTATATATTTTTGTTTTGTTTTTAAGAAGACACATTGTAGAACATACAAGAAAGCTAAAGCAAGATGTACAAAAAACAGTCATCAGCGCAGTTTTTATACTAAATGGTTCACTGAAGCCGTACACTGAATCCACATTGGTGCTCAGCAGACAGTAACCATTCCAGCATTTTATGGTGGTTTGCAGTGTGTTATACCACAGAGAACTGGCTCAGGCATGTCACACTTTCCCCATCTTGTAAAAGAACACTTGAGTTAAAGTTTAACAGCACCCTTCTCCCCATCAGAGGTGTCTAACAGAGCGACATGGCACAGAGGATTACATTAGTTTGGAATTTTTTGCTGAGTGGCTTCATCATTCATGCGTTGCCCTCTATGTAATGCCAACTCGGCTGTTTTTCTGAACAGCTGTAAATATAAAGAGAATGACAAAATGTTTAACATTCTTTTACCATTTCACATCCGGAGCAATTTTTTTATTCTTGCTCACACAGGTTAAATCTGAATTTTTTGCAAGAAAACTGCATAACCCCCCAAACATTTACATATTAAAATTGTGAGCACCAGTCAAATGGCAAAAAAACAAGGGCACCCAAAATTGTACGGTAGTTTTAAAAGCCTTTACCGCTCATCAGCTTAGAGTTAGCAGTGAGTGATGTCCCAAAAATGATTGCTCTCACTCCGATATTCGTGACGATATGTAACATACGTGGTGCAGTTGTCGTTTTTGTACAAAGGCATACCCAACCCAGTGATACCAAGATCACAGCTGCTACAGCATGTGGTTTTAACCACTTTGAAACCGCAACGTTTATATACTTATTTCATTTAGAAGTGTAACACGATAGGTTGCGTCCACTGCTTTTGATGTCTCAACGTTCTATGCTCTTTGTAGGCTGTTCCTTATGGCTTTTGCTTTTAGAAATAGACATGTGAATGCATTATAGGAGACACACCTTCCTTCCTGTCTAGTTGCATGCATAGGAACAGCCTAAAGGCAAACAGGCAATGCTGGGCTTTCTAATTAAACAGTCCATCATCCTTTGGAAACTAAGTAGCAACATATTCCTGTGCAGTAAATGAAAGAAAGCAGCTTCTTGGCTGTGTGGACGGCACAGATATAATTCCAATTTTACTGAATAAGCCCAACTGTCAACTTCAAGGTAGCTATGTGCTGTCCTATGCTCTTTGAAGGCTATTTCTTATAGCTCTTGTTTTAAAAATAGACATGTTGAATTTGGTGTGGGGACACACTGGGGGCTTCAGCTGCAATTGTGGTGTGCTGGGCTTCTAGTGTGTAAGAAAACAAGGGGCCTCCCAGATAAAGAGTGACTGGAAGTAGCGGTTACTAAGATAAATCGAGACCAGTAATTTTAGTACAAAAAAGTATAAACTTTATTTATAGAAAAAAATTCAATGTACCATCTATGTGCTTCTCAGAATTTCTAGTTTAAAAAGACAACGTTGTACATAACACTCATGCATACATTCATTCAAACTATGGGCCCCACACAATTTCAGGCAATGATAACCTCCTAGGTTCACTGGGGGTGATGGTTTGTTTTCACCATTAACACCTTATAGGCTGTGAATGGTGTCTAAAAATTGCCGTCTATTTTCCTCATGCTAAAGTAGGAAATCCCGTTCCGATGTTGAAGTCAGTTTATGAACAGTGTCCCTTTTAGATTTATGTTGATTAAGGATTCTCAGATACAATGTATCAAAAAAATGAATACGAAACAAACTTGCTGTATTCCCAAAAGGAAGTACCGGTAGGCTCGAGACTTGAATGATATTTACATCAATTATGATGATGTGTGTTCGTTACAGTCCCAGGTGTATATGTAGATCAGTAACACCCGTCACTTTCTGGTGACTGGAAGGGGAGACATGTGAGATACTGTTTTATCAATTTGCTGGTGTACTCACTGTTGGTTGGCACAGCTGATAGATCAAACATACTTCGGCCGATGCATTTCGCCCCGCCTACCGGGGCTTCGTCAGAGCCTTCTGGATGGCAGGTGAGTGGCTGTTTTAAGTAACCCTTGCACACCTGCTGTATAATTCTAATCAGAGTGTATGCTCGTTTCTTAGAGTGAAGATGAGGATTATGTTATAAAAAACAAGAGACATGGCTAATCGTTCATTCGTTCCGAACATATTTAGGGCTTGTCATTCAATAAATTCAACAGTAAAAGGTGAAAAAACTACCATATATAGACCTTTTTTTTAAAAAGAAAAAGAAAAAAGACACAAAATTTCAGTCATTATTGTGGAACTTCGTTTTAGAGAAAAACGTTCAGATTCATTTCATTGTTAAGGCCTGAGGGTATCATGGTATCGAGTTTGAATATCCATGTCTTTTCTTTTTGTTGGAGCACCTTATCAAAGTCTCCTCTTCTTGGGGATAAATTCAACGCATAGATGCCCTTTACGCTCAGGCCTTGTAATGATGAATTATGGTGGTCTGCAAAATGTATTGCTAAGGGGCTAACAATTTCCTTATTCTTGATATCTCTGAAGTGTTCACCTATACGTATACGCAACTGTCTTTTAGTCTTACCAACATATAGTTTTTTGCATGGACACTCTAACATATATATTATTTTACTACTCCCACAGTTTATATATTGGGTAATTTGGTAAGATTTTGTACCGTCCGTAATATGAAAACATTTGTTTTTGTGTACATAAGGGCATACCTGACATTTGCCACAGGGGTAAATTCCTTTTGTTTTTGCCATTTTTGACAAAAACGACACATCCTTACCTGGTCTGTACTCTGAGCTGACTAGATGGTCCTTTAAGTTTTTTGCTCTGTGTGCCGTCAATAAGGGACGTGGGCCGACTATATTAGCAATGATGGGACAAAGTTTTAAAACATGCCAATGTCTATCAAAAATCTGCTTCAATTTCGGCCAACAGGTCCCATATTGAGTAATCATTCTCACATGGTTTTCTTGTTTCTGTTTATATTTTTTTGATGTTTTTGTCCCTTTGAGAATTTCTATTCTATTTTTTTCTCCTACTTTTGCTTTACTTTTTCTAAGAGTTCTGTGTGAATAACCTCTCTGTCTGAACCGGTTATACAGGGTTTTAGATTCTTCTATATAGAGTGTTTAGTGCAATTGCGTTTAATTCTTAGGAACTGTCCTGTGGGAATTCCTTGTTTTTGTGATAGAGGGTGGTGACTTGTTGCATGAAGGAGTGTGTTGGCGGCAGTCTCCTTTCTAAAGGTTTTTGTGATCAATCTTCCTGTTCCAACTTTAATCATCAGATCCAAAAATGAAATTTCTTAACGGCTATGGGTGAATGTTATTTTTAAATTACGTTCATTAATGTTTAGCTCTGAAATAAATTCTTTCAGTTCATCTTCATTACCTTGCCATATCATCAACACGTCATCAATGTATGTTTCATTTAGATCTTTTGGAACCAATTCTCTGAAAAGCGATATATATCTATTATTAGTTAATGTTGGCATGGTCTTTGATTTTGGTTTAAGTGGGGTGATTCTCCTTGGGGTATCCCCGGAGTAATCTCCTAGGTTCTCCTCAAGGGGAGCTTCTAAATCTTTTAAGACTTGGATATCCATATTTTCTTTATCATTTCTTTTATTTTCATCAAACGTGGGGTCAATTAGTTTCTTTCATGAACATATCTTAAATACACTTTTCTTAAAAATAAAAATTGAAATCTTTGTAAATTGTGAAATCGTCCATTCCATTAACAGGGGAAAATGATAAACCTCGTTTTAATAGGTTTATATGTTGTGCTTTCAACTCAAAGTTGGTGAGATTAATCACATTTAGAGATATCTCTTTTCCTCCTGTGTATGGTTTGGATCGTTGATTTGTTCGCCATGTCGTCACTCTGTTCTCCCGACTGTTGTCTTGTTTTTTTATTGTTGCGTTTCCCTCTACGTTTCCTCTTTTTCCTTTGAATTTTGCTTGTGTCCCCTCCTTCTCTGAATCTAAAAAACTTCTGGTGTGTCCGTGTGCCTTTAAGGAGGATTGGGTTGCTTCCTGGTGAACTTGCACCCAATTTATCCTTTGCTATATATATGCTCCAAGATGGAGGCTCTCATAGATTAGAGTTAGGACCGCACTATACATTGGAGATGAGCCCCATTTTTGCTAGGAGAGAGGTGTCTATCTCACTCTACCGTGTGTCTGTGTAGTCTGATATTCTGGTAATAAAGAAGAACTCCAGGAAAAAATGCTATTAACCCTTGCGGTTGGACTACCCCCGCACTTCAAGGCTTAAGTGCTCATTCTCATCTAGGTTAAAAAATAACAAAGGTATACTCACCAGAAGCTCGGAGCCGGCGCTCCCTCCTGCCTGACTCCTCCTACGCTGCAGCATTGGAATGTTCATCAGCATCCTCACGTCTATACACAGTGTTTAAAATGTGATCATTTACGGGACCTTGGACTACTACTGTAGAGGGGGAGGGAGGCTGGAAGGACTGACCTAAGAACAAGCCAGCTCCATGGTTCAGGTTAGTATAACTTTTTTTTTTTTAAATGTAGACAAAAACAAGCAGTTAACCCTTGCAGTGTGGGGGTAGCCCCTTTGCAAAAATTATTTAAAATATTTTTGGAGTTCTTCTTTAAAGTCACAATACCAGCTACATGATAAAAGCTTGAAGTGTAACTGTCTCTGCTGTGTTCTTTCAAAGATGTCTGGTTATGAAATAAAGTCTATTAGGTAAAGTTCACATGGGCTTTAAAGTGACCCTGTCTCCAAGCCAAACTCTTTTACCTGTAAAACAGAAACTTAATACTTTCCTCTCCTGCTGCCAGGAACGCTGAAGTCCATTGGGAAACTGACACTTCCGGAAGTGTCGATCTTCTGGGTTCCTCAGGGTTTCTCCTGCTGACCTCCACGTCACTGCTATCGCCTGCAATGAATGATTCAGTCCCTTCAATTCAGGTAACTGCTTTTTGTCAGAGCTTAGACTGTAGACAGGGTCCCTTTAAAAATAAGTGCATGTTAAAACACTTCTTAAATGCATATAGCAATAAAACACATGTTTGATGTATTCAGGAGGCATTTGTTAAGCACTGTTTAAAGTTTTTTTAGAATGCCTTTTTAAGTTGTTGTTTTTTTGGGGGGGGGGGGG
>NW_017308133.1:181515-191287 GCF_000935625.1 Nanorana parkeri | reverse complement strand
CAAAAGTCTCCCAAAAGCCTTAAAGGCTACCAAGGCGTTCTAAAGCTGGCCATACACTTGTACCTGTGTGGATGGAGGAACCTCCCACTGGGCCAAGCCTCAGTATCTTGCTAGTCGGCCCCGCTTTCCATCTGACCATAGAAAATCTGCAGATAATCTATAGGGGTATGGCCAGCTTTAGGGTGTACTGTTATTGACTTGTATTGATGCATTTGCCAAGGTGTGGAAGTTGCACACATCCAGGATTGTTTGCCACTGGGAACAGACCAAGGAGAAAGAGGACTCAGCGAGTTACATGACCAGCCAGAAGACACCGGAAAAGGTAATAAAAAAAACCATATAATACTATAGCATAGAGCCTGGAGTTGGACTGTACCTGTTTCCTTTTCTATATGTATAGCACTTTTACATACTCTGTAGCATAATCCATATGCACTATTTTCTGTTTGTTTTGTAGTTGTCATGAGTCATCGGTGTGTTATGTGACGGGTGTTCTTTCTTTATGTAGCCAAGTTGTGTAGGCTAAGTCTAGGGTGTGGTGTCGGGAACACAATGTACATGACAGATACAGGAAGGCTGTTACTTTGTGTCTTGCAGGTATATTGGGGAGGGTTGACCAAGTTACGCAATAGTTTCTCTTGCTCCTATAAAATCATGGCACATTAAATGAGAAGTGATAACATATGTGTCCTCGTATTAACTACCAGGTTCACTGAACATTACTAGAAGAAGTTTATGTAACAGTTTCTTTTATCTCTGTTATTGAAGTGATACAGGAATGCAGAGATTTATGGAGCTGTGACATTAATGAGCGTGTTTCGCCTATCTTACTAGGATTGGATTAAACCTCATGAAGATAATTTCTTCCTGCAGATACGAAGATTGATCTACCACTTAGAGGCTGATGTATGAATGGATAGATGGAATTTGCTATGTGTCTCAGCTCCATCTAGTGGTGGGAATAATTTCAAACAGCATTTGCCCAGCTATACGCCAGGCAGAACGCTTATACATTGGACCCTTACAGGGTTATTCACAAAAGGGTGAAGAGTTTGGAGAAGGCAGGAGAAGTGAACAATCTAGGGCAACATAGCTGATTTGGAAAGTGAGCTGGATTGGAGAATGTTTCCAAATCAGCTATTTTGGCCTAGATTGTTCACTTATCCTGTCTTCTCCAAACTCTTCACCCTTTTCTGAATAGCTCTGACAACAATGAATGCTGAATTCCAGACAGTCATCTTAAAGTAGACCTAAACCCTAAATGAATGGGATTTAGTTTGCTAAAAAGCATGGAGTATCATAAACAACTGTCATTTTTTCCATAAAATACTATTTATGCCTTTTTTTCGCCTATTTTTACATCTCGATGTCTCTGACCTCCTCCAGCTTCTTTCAGCCACTTACTGTCTTCATACACAATGGCACACTATGGCTGCACTGCCACTTGTATTGTTCTCCAGAATTGGCAGAATCACTAGGTATAATTTTAGATTGTGGACACTGGATGGATTACCCCACCCATAAACATACTTGCCAACACATCCTGACTGTCAAAACGGGAAGCTGCAGCTGTAATAGCTGCTGTCTTCAAAAAAGGAACCATCTGACACAGTGTTTACAAACACTGTTTAGATGTGAGATAATAGAGAGATACAAATTTACATTGTTCATTGCAGATCAAAAGGTTAAAGCAACCTAACAAGTAAAGAAAAAAGGAAAAAGGTTTTTTTTTTAATAATAAAACCTGTTCCTACTCAAACCCTTCATTTTACCCTAATTAGCCCTAATAAACTACTTTTTCAGCATTATCTCCCTAAAGTGATATTAAAGTCAAAAGGTCTTTATGCTATTTCAGATGCTGATAAAATCACTTACAATGGATGCTGCTCCTTGATGCTTAAAAGTGTTAGTTTCCTGCAGAATCAGCTGGTCCCCTGAGCACTGGCCCTGATATACTGTTTTAGGCCTCATTCACACTAGAAACAGCCGGCATGTGCAGCTCCCGGGAAGGACAGGTGCTGCGTGTAATTAGTATGCAGCCCCTGTCCTTCTCTATGGGAATACGTGGCCGTACGCGGCCCTACACTCACCTCAAGTGCGGGTCTCCAGGCTTGGATGCAGACAGAATCCATCCTGTCAGCGTACAAGTACGGACACCCGCACCCGCACAGATGTACAGGGCGGGTGAGCGTAGGGCGGCGTACGGCCGCATACTCCCATAGAGAAGGACAGGGGCTGCGTACTAATCACACACAGCACCTGTCCTTCCCGGGAGCTGCCCGTTACAGCCGTGCACGCAGCACGGAGCTGAACCTGTCGGCCGTTTCTCGTGTGAATGAGGCCTTAGGGTGGCTGATTTACCTTGCATGATCCTATGGAGCCACCCTTGTGTATGTTATTAAGGTGTGTGTGTCTCCACAAACACAGAGACACCGCAAGGCAAAATGATTGCCAAATCAATAGGTCCATAGCAGAAATGTAAAGCGTGCTCTGGCCCATAAGTGTATACAGGTGTAACGAAAACAACTTTCAAAATAACATGTTAAAGCTTATGTGAGATTTTATAGATTGTGGTTAAGTGCACTTTCAACAAAGTGCAGTATTCCTTTTTGCCCCCTTTCCTGGCGTAAACTAGCCCGTCCACCCCTATACTTGGAGTCAATGCCACAATTTTGAACTTGTTTAAAGAGCCTGCTATGAATGGACATAATACAAAGTACTGTAAGGAGAAGCAAATAAAAAGAAACTCATCAATAGTGGACTGGAGTTATTCACTCCACTAATTTAAATATTCAATTTGCTCCAGTGTTAAAGAAAAAACAACTAATAAACAGTTCCATGGACCTCTTTAAAAAGAATGAGAAAAAAAAAATGTTTTAACGGAAAAATTAATAATATATAAGAAATTATTTTTATTTATTTATTACGGGTATTTATATAGCGCCGACAATTTATGCAGCACTTTACACAGTGCACATTTACATCAGTCCCTGCCTTAAGGAGCTTACAATCTAAGGGCTCTATTCACTTAGCTGCGAAGGATCTAGTCGTAGCTACGGCTGATCCTTCGGCTAGCTTCGGCCCCAGGACAGTAGAACCGAAGGGCTGCTGTACGGCTATTCAGTATAGCCCATACAGCTCCCGAAGTTGGCCAGGTGACTCAGTCGAGCCGAAGGCATATGCCTCGGCTCGACTGAGCCGAGGTGAAAGCGGAAGCTGGCCGAGCGGCCGGCCGACCGACAGCCTGCTTTTGACGGCTGGGCAAAGGAAGCTGTCATCTCACGGCTGGGCGGAGCCACCCATCATCTCACAGCTGGGCGGAGCCACCCGTCATCTCGCGGCTGGCTCCGGCCACTTTCAGAGAGATCAGCATCCCTGGTTACCAGCTAACCAGGGACGCTGTCATTACACACTGAGAGCGGCCTCTCCGTGTTCTCAGTGTGTAATGACAGATGGCGTTCCTGGTTACCTGGTAACCAGGAACGCCATCTGTCATTCCTCCCCCGGACGCTCTGGGAGTCTTATAGGCTCTCGGCCGCCCGGGAGAGAAACACTATCTCCCAGAAAGGTTTACTCTGCTTGATCGAGCAGAGTAAACCTTTCCCTGCTCGGTTTTATTTATTTTTTTATTCTGACATTGGAGCCGTTGGCTGCCGTCAGAAGACAAAAAAAAAAGGAATCACCATAGGAATGCATAGCTAGATTCCTATTGGCTATTTCAATTTGCAATAGCAAACTAGCTATTGCACCCGCCCACTGCTGTCAATCAGCAGAGGGGGACCTGCAATTCTCCATTAGGTCCCCCTCTCGTGATTGACAGAAGCAGAGGGCGGGTGCAATAGCTAGTTTGCTATTGGCTATTGCAAAGTGAAATAGCCAATAGGAATCTAGCTATGCATTCCTATGTTGTGTTTGGTTTTTTTTTTGTTTGGTTTTTTGACGGCAGCAGAACCGCCCGGCCAATAGAAAACAGTTGGCGGAGCTAGCTGTCACTGCTAGCTCCGCACAATCGTTTTCTAATTTTTTTTCTACTTTTTAAACTATTTTTCTATTCTGCTCGGTCCCACAGAGGGATCGAGCAGAACAGCCAGGCAGAATGCCGCTCAGCGGCATTCGGCTATTTATTCACTGCTGTTCGGGATCTATGAGAACAGCAGCGAGTAGCCTGCCGGAGGTTCGGCTTCGCTTGGGGTCGGTTAATCACTCGGCTGCCTACGGCAGCTTAGTGAATAGACCCCTAAGGTCCCTATCTCACATACATACAGGGCCAATATAGACAGGAGCCAATTAACCTTACAGCATGTCTTTTGAGTGTGGGAGAAAACTGGAGTACCCTGAGGAAACCCACACAGGTGCAGGGAGAACATGCAGACTCCTTGCAGATAGTTTCCTGACCAGGAAATTAGGACTTTAATGATTCAATAACAGTTTCATGATAGTTAATCTGTATGTGTGGAAAAGTGGAAGGGTCTGTTGAAATGCAGCTTTGAGTTTCTGGAATCAATATCTAACCGAAGAACATTACGAACAAAATCTGCACAATCTACCTGTGCTTGTATGGGGTTGTCCTTAATTCTCTGGTGTCCTTCCACATTTCTGCAACATAAAAGGCAGGTTAATTGGCTTCCTTCTTAACTGGCCTTTTTGTATACCTGTGTGTAAATCCATGGTTGTAGTATTAGATTGAGGATTGAGACTTCATTTGAGGAATGAGGTGAAAGGTTTTGACTGCTATGTGTTGAAGTGCTAATTAAATTAAAGGGTCAGTCTGTGTAAAAGTGACATTGTGCTTCCAGGTGGCGCCTGGTTGGCTGAGTCTGCTATTGCCTTCTGATGTCTTCTGAATATTCCAACAGCAAGATCCCCTGACATAATTCTTGACTCCTGTGCACCTGGAAGTCTCTGGTGTTCCCGTCACCTATGTGTGCTCCTTCTCCATCTACTGGATTTTCTATAATATAAAATATATAAAAATACCTTCAGAAGAGCCCCTCATAATGGGCACAGCAGGTGTGCAACAGCAAAAAGTTGATGAGTGTGTTTGCCATTTGTTTTGCTTGACAGCAGATGTGCAGACCCTGGAACTCAGTGCAGGGCTCTCCCCAGTATAGATATAAGAAAGCGTCAGGTAGTTTAATTCTTCAACAACTACCAAAAACCTATATATCTGTATTTGGTAGACTGACCCTTAAAAATACAATTTGAGTATATCTGAAGTTTTTTTTCGCTGTTTGTGTCACACTGGGGAGATTTCCTTTCACCTTCTGCCAAGGAATGGGGACACAACAGGAAGTGAGAAAATCTACACAAAATGAGGGAGTATTTATTCTTAGACAGGTGTTCCCATTAGAAAATTTCTCCCACACCTTTGTTCCACAAACAAGTATGAAAATGCTAATGCATATCAAACCTCCTACCACGCAACATTCCCATGACATTGGAAGATACATAAACATTCATAACACACATACCTAAAGAAACTCATTACTTATTATCTTTGCTAAAGATTTTTGCATCATATCTTGATCTCCAGAGATTCCCAACCCTGAGGGCAGTGACTTATATATGACTAATTAAGCATATTAGGTCAGATGACCATGCCTTTCATTATCCTAAAAAAAAAACAGCATATGCTTAAGTATTACATATTTAGGGTGTAAAGCATCTTTAATATTATAACACACACCCATGTGTTAAAACATATGCTATAACAAATGTCTGAGTCTTATATTAAGAGAGCACAGGAGAATGGGAGATCTAGCGACCCATCTAAAGCTAAATAACTCCATTTGCTGTGCCTCAAAGGACCAGTCTACACAAAAGCACATTTTTTATATATGTCATAGATACTTTACCAGCAAGATTCCTCGATTGCCAGCTCTGTTACTATCAGCTGGGGAGTTTTTGGTGTTTCTGTCATCCTTTGCACATTGCAGCTCCTTTCACAACCTCTGTAATAAAATACAAAATCCAGCAGTGAGAGTGGGAACCCGACATAACGGCCACAGCCACTGTGCAGATCCAGGAATTCAGCACAGAGATCCTCAGCACAGAGATCTCATCAATACGATCCCTGTGAGACATAAACAAATGTCAGATGTATAACTCTCCAACATCTTCCAAAAAGTAAATTGTAACTTATGGAGGGCTGACGCTGTAAACAAAAGCATGTCAAGGAGGGTGCAGGTATTCAGAGAAGAGGGCTTATTTTTCTTCATGCTGATCATCTTAAAGCAAACTCTATTAGGACTTGTGTTACCTGGTTTTATTTGCTTTAAATAGGTTTTGCATTTTAATACAAGACTATGGAAAAGCAAAACCCATTAAAAGAAGGTAAAATGCAGGTCAGAAGGTGATCAGCTACAACAGACTCTTCATTTTAAATGATCACAGAAGGATTACAAACTGAGGGAAGGTAGTAAGGTCACCAGCACACCGGGGTCCACTTTATCGATTCATCTTTTATTGACGTTCAAATAAACATGGCATCATAAACAATAGCATATTGGAACCCTTTGTGGTCACATTGTTTTGTCTGATGAAGAGACTGTACATGCTTCTGAAACGTTGCTATTGTCTGTGACACAATGTTTATCTGAACATCAATAAACAACGGATCGATAAAGAAGACCCCGCTGTGCTATGCATTCGTTGGCCACTTTACCACCCACTGCAGTTAATTACTGGGATATGTCAGTTTGGAGTGCAATGGGACATCTCTAGCATTTCAAACTGATGGACCCATTCCCAAAGAATGTCCACACAGCCAGTTTATAATATTTAAAGTAGATCTAAGCCCGTCACTGAAGTGTCATATAAACTTTCACATGCTAATGTAATTTAAAAAGTTGTTTTAAGTCTATTTAAATCTGAAGCTGTCATTAAAATAATAGCTGTAGATAAGCACACACCTTGTTGCTCTGGGCATCTAAGCATCAATGACCTCTGGAAAGAAAAGGTTTAATAAACTGAAAGGTTTTTCACACTCAGTGTTTGTGATGAATCCTTTGTAGTCTTGGTACCTAGTTGGGGGAAAAAAATCAAAGAAGGGAAATTCACTAACAGTGAATGTGTTTTTTTTTTCAGGTAAACTCCATTCCTTCCAAAATCACATCACATTTTGAACAACATTCCATTCCACAACATTCCACAAGTCTCTCATGGTATTATCAAATGTTCTGACCAGATTTTTCACATGAATGGTCATATTAAAATATATCAGTGTATGGCCGGCCATAGGGTGCCAAAGTTTGTGTCCAGTTTCCAGTGATGGAACTCAGGCCCTGGGTATTTCTCTGCAGATACTTGGAAAGCATTGCCTCTTATATGTCTTGTTGAGCAACATTTAAAGTATGGAATTCTGCTGCCTATTAATGAATTAAATGTGTGAATTGAAAACATTTATATAGTTGTTAATGTAGATTTTTTTCACTTCACACATGTAATGCAAATATAGACCCTATATTTATTCCAATGTGTGTTTTGTGCAGATTGGATCCGAAGGTCGGGTATACCAAATTACAAGGACCCCACCACTTTCCATTCTCATTTTTACAGTTCCATAGTTATTAGACTTTTTTTTACTGATTCAGTGAGGCTCAGCAAGTAGCTGCTTTTGTGGTCGAACCTATTTGAATGTTATTGTCCTATAAAAGTAGGCCTTTAATATGCAATAAAACGAGATGTGTTTTTCTCCTCCTAGCTGAAACCATACTGTTTAAAGAATTTGAACTGTTCTACTCTCTAATGACCCATAAGGCACTGCATTTTATAATAGCATACTGGTCCTCACAGTAACGTAATAGTACTGATTTCTATTATACTACAGTGTAAAGTTTTCATTCTTCTATATTATGCAGTAATAGCGTAAAATACTGTAATGTGTCATAACATTCTGTATTTTATTATACTTCATTTGCCCCTACAGTACAGCCTGTTGCCTGGGCAGGAGTCCAGAGGCCCTTGCCTCTCAGGTCTGCTGTCTGGGGTGGGTATACCTGCTGAGAGGTCCAATTCAAGCATCTCAGGTCCCTTGCCTTTTGAAGAAAGCTGAAGCTGAAGAAAAGTTCTGCTTAGTCAATTGCTAGTCTTGGCCTAAAGGTCCACAACTACAAAATGCTGGTCTTGGCTTAAAAGTCCACATCTAGCCTGTGAGGGAGGCTGAAGATAGTTAATGTCCATCTTGCCTAATGAACCTGCATTAGAATGTGGCAGAGGTTAAAGATACTACAAGGTAATAATAAGCAGAGGGGATTGGATGCTGCTGTCTTTGAGTATCCTGTACCCCAGTCCTCTTTCTCCTAGACAACTCAAGCCAATACATTTTTCAAAAGAAGGTTGGGGGCCTGGGAGTTTGTCTGTCAGTGGATCTGTGAGTATCTGGGTGCAGCAATAGGGCAGTTACCAGTAGAAAGGCTATGGGGGTCTATAACATTCAGCAGCTCTTTTGGGGGGTCATTGCTACACTAAACTGCAGCATAATATATGGTGGTATACTGTATGATCTATATTGTTTTATACTGGACTAGATAACACTACAATCCACTATAATTTATTGGTTCTTACAGTAGAACTCCAGCCAAAAAACAACATAAAATTGAATAGCCCAAATAAAATAATAAAACAGCTTTTGTGGCAATATTCAGCCCTAGAGATTTTCCCTACATCACCTTTTTTGTGGTTACATGTCACTAGTTTAATGGTCAACATTATTCAATCCACTTCCTCTGGGTCCAGATCTTCTTGGAACCAATACATTCTCTGACTGGACAGTGAAAGGAGAAGCAGCACAGTGATGAACTCATCTCTCTGTGACTCTGCTCTCTCCTCCGAATACCATGCATCCTGTTAGCACATGAACTGATAGACTGCTTTTACTGCTTCTTCCTCTTACATACTAACTCTGCTGTACAAGGACTTCAAGGAGGATGATACTTCGCTATATCCTGAGCTTTGGGTCAGGGGAGGAGGTTAGTTTATGTGCTCCTGTGAGACCTAAAGAGACCTATAGGATAAAAAGGTTACCCCATAGTTCTCTTTTAAGTCCTCCATCCCCCTTTTTCATTTTCTTGCCCTTCTCTGAGCTCTCGCTTGTTCAAGAATGTCTTCCTGAGGATTGATGACCAAAACTGAACCATATACTCAAGATGAGGTCAAACCAGTGTTTTTGGCGCCCAAGTGCATAACATTACATTTTCAAATATTGAACTTTATCGGCCATGTATTTGCTCACCCCTCAAATGTTTCAAGGTCTTCTTGTGATGATTCTTTATTGTTTTTTATGCACTGCATGACTGTTGGATTTGTCAATTCTGCCCCCTTTCTATGTTCCCAATAAAAACCACACAGACTATGCAACATGGGTTTCAATGGCCACAGCAGCCCTTTATTTAACCAGGTAACAAACTACATTTTACATTTCATAATAACCAGCAGACATGTAAGATTCGTTTTGTTCCGAATTTTTTAGATTTAGAAAACGAAAATTTAGATGCATCTGAATTTTTTTCCAAATGTCAATCGAAACGAACTAGTGTTGCTAAACGTTAAAATAGAAAAAAGCAGAATTCCCTTCCCAATTCATACCAGACCCTTTAGGTTTGGTAGGAATTTTAGGGTGGCCCAACACCAAAAAAACATACAAAGAAAAAAAAGTGTGGGGTCCTCCTAAAATCCCTTGCCAGAACCATAATCCGAGTAGCAGCCTAGCAGAGGGAAAGGGGGGTTATGAGCTCGCCAACATGCCCTCAACATAGAGAGGGTGCTTTCCCTG
>NW_017308133.1:174170-180525 GCF_000935625.1 Nanorana parkeri | reverse complement strand
CCCCCAAAGAAGGAGGGGTGCTTTCCCGGGGGGGGGGGGGGGGGGCTGGACAAAACTTCTTTATTTAAACCCCCCCCCAAAAAAAGAAGTGTCCCTTTATGTAATTGTTTACTCTGATTTCACGGCAGACTGTGAGCTTATTGCAATGTGTATTAGAAGCTGCAGCAAGTCAGATAGAGACAGCATTATTATCATGGTTGGAGGACACCCAGCATCATCTAGCCATTTCCTACTCAGCCTGACTGTTCCTAGTCCACCCCTTTCATTCATTGGATTTTAATTCTTCCAGTAATGGAGGCTCTGTGTTACATATTGGTGTTACTTAGGTTTGTGTGCAATTGCAGCCTGCCAAGGTATACCCACTCCTACAGACTGATGTCTACCAGCAAGGCATTTGCATAACTGAGGGCTCGTGAGGAGTACTAAGGCAGGGTGCTTTGACTTTTTAGGAATCTATGTACAGCAATCTGCCGTCCCCTCCCACCAGCTATGATCTGCCTGCATTGCATGAGAAGCACATAGACCAAGTGATGATGTGACTGGGTCTAAAATAAGATATATAATAAAAACAGAAAGATTGTATTTTTAAAGTATATTAACATGTTGATGAGGGGAGAGGAAGGAACAAGAAAAGGCAAAACATAAGCTGATTAATCTTCAGCTTTAATTCCAGATGGTGCAAAAAAAAAAAAAAAAACAACAACAGCGGCTTTCTCTTTTTATAGGGAAACTGAAATGGTTTGGAATACGTTTGAATTTTCTTAATGTATTGTATTTGTGTATGTATGTATCTATGTATGTATCTATGTATTTATTTAAATAATCCCTTTTATGGATGTGTTATATCTGTTTTCACTACAAATATAATCTTTGTTTTAGATACAAGCTTTCAGGATCCCTTAGGACCCTTCTTCAGGCTGAAGAGGAGATCTAAGTTATCCCGAGCTTGCATTTTTAATGACTTAAGTTAGCCAGTAATGGGCATCAACTAAGCTTTATATTTTGTGCATTAATTGATGGCTATCACATTACGATATTCTACAACTAATCTTCTTCTGGCTTTTTCCGCAAGGGATTTGTTGCGAGGAGTTGGGCGCATACTAAAGTCTCTAGAAGCGTCGTTAAATTTAGTCTCTAGATCCAGTAAAAGGGACATTTTCTGTTTTTTTACAGTGGAAGCTACACGTATACATGTACCACGCAGGACTGGTTTGTGTGCCTCCCATAACGTGGTGGGGGAGATGTCTGGGGTTTTGTTATGTAAAATATAGTCTTGCAGTGCGTATTCAATGGTTTGTAGTGTGCTACTGTCTGTGAGGAGGGAATCATTCAAGGTCCAGGATCGATCGGTATGCTGAGACCATAAGGAGGACAGTGAAAGGGTCACTCCATGATGGTCTGTGCAGGAAAATGGGACGATACTGGAGTTGACCACTGTAGAAAGGGTGGGGTGCGATACGAAAAAATGATCGATCCTGGAGAATGAATCATGTGGGTTGGAATAAAAAGTGTATTCCCTGGAAGTTGGGTTCATCTCTCGCCAACAATCAACTAGCGAATTTTGTGAGCGAAGTGTGCGAAACGCTTTAAAGGTATCAGTAGATGGATCGTTGATCGACGTTCTGTCTAGACTAGGGTGCATAACTGTGTTGGAATCTCCACACATTAAAAGGGTACTGCGTTGGTGGGCACTAACGGTCGAGAGGAGGTGTTTGAAGAAGGGGAGTTGTCTGGAGTTGGGGGCGTAGAAGGTAGCAATGGTTACTTCACGGTCGCATAGGGTGCCGATCAGGATTAGATAGCGGCCGGACGGGTCTGGTATTTCTTTTGTACATTGGAACTGCATAGAATTTTTGAATCCTATCAGTACCCCCCGGTGTTTAGATGTGTAATTGGCCATGAATATCTGGGTGTTTTATCTGTGTTATCTCCCTCAGAGTGTGGGAAACGAGGGGGGGCGGTGCTCAGTGCTGTGTGAGAGCGTGTGGGAGTCGGCGCCATCTTGGCTGCAGATGCCGACATGATTTCTTTGGGATTCCGGCTCTTCTTGTTGGATTTGGTGCCTGTGGGGGCCATGGCTGTGTGGACGGGGCTGTACCTTAGCGGGCGGTGTGTGCTGCCGTTCGGATCGCTTGTCTGTGGCGGAGCAGATGTCCCCTGAGATGACGGCGAGGCACGGAGCGGCTCTAAGGCACGTCAGCCATCTAGCGCGCCGCGCATGCGCCCCGACACATCTTGTATTTTATCTATCACTTTAGTTTCTGAAGAAAATTAAGAAAATGCCAAGAAGGACAGGAAGCAGCTTAGCTTCAAAATCCACAAATCAAGAGCAGCATTAGGCAAGAGATGGTGCTAGATTTGCCATAACCTGCCTGCGATTCCTGTATGCAGACACATGACAATCTTCCTACACATACTTTCTTATAGGCCTCAGGGAACCTAATAGTTCTGTATTTTGAAGTGCACTTTCCTCATGATGCTGGCGTGCAGATTCATAGAGGCCCAGCTCACTGCTGTACAGATGGAAGCTATTGAAGCTGAAAAAAACAGAAAATTCCTGCTAATAGATGAAAAAAGGAAACTCTGAATAGGCAGACATAGACAATCTGCATTATTTAAAGTGACACTAAACTCAGGAGTTAAATCATTAAAATACATTCAAGTACCTTAACTATTAACAGAAATGTATCTTATATTGTGTATCACTCGGCTTTAGATGCTCAAATCATCTCTGAATTGGTGCTGACACTGTCCTTCCATCTGGAGGGTGGCTACTTTTGTTCCCCATGGTCCCTGTGTGTGTTGTAGTCACCGCTCCAAGCTCACTCCTGTGATGGACTACAATCTCACGTTTAGTTTATTAATTTGTATTGAGATTGTAGTCCATCACGGGGCAATCATTAGCTGAAAGTTCCTCTTGGTTATTTATTAGGTGATTAGAGAACAACTTGCTCTTTTATTTATATACATGCTTATCCAATTCATCCTTATCATCTTGTCTTAAATTGTATTGTGACTGTAATGCCTTCCTTATATTGTAAAGCGCTGTGCAAACTATTGGCGTTATATAAATCCTGTATAATAATAATAATAATAATTCACTTTTGTTTGGATCACTTATTTATTTATTTACTATGTTATATACATTAGTATGGTGATGAGTTTGCAATGATGCATGTGTCTTAGTTTGAGTTCTTAACAGAGTTTCACTCACACTGGTAGTCAATATATATATATTGGTAGTCAATATATATATATTGTATTATATATATTCTCGTCTGACAGTTTTACACAAAGATCCCAGTAATTTGTGGACACTTTGATATACACATTTTTGTTTCATTTGAACATCGATTAATTATTTAGAATTGTAGGGTTTGATGAAAAGGGTTTCATGATAAGGGGAGATAGCGCGGTGTAACTTTTTTTGCTATTGTTTGCCCAAGGGTGTTTTTCCACTTCTTGGTTTTTCACTGCAGGCTATTTTTGTAAATTTTAAGGGTGGAAAAGCCAACAGCGCAAATATTTTTGTTTATTATATTAATCATCAGCTGAGGAGGTCGGTGGAAATGTCACTCTAAATGTAAACGTGAGACAAGAACGCAAAAAACCAGGAGCGCCTAGTAATGTAACAAAAGAGAGAAAAGATTTTATTTATAATAAAAGCATGAAATGCACTCACAGCAGTAATGCCTATAAATGGACTTGGACTGCGGAAGGTACACTGGTTGTCCTTAAAGAGGAACTTTACCCATATTACCCAAATAACAAAAAAGCCACCTTTAGAAATGTTTAGTAATGATGATCTACAAACACATACTAATAGATCATTGCTGGCTTTTTATTCTTTGCATGCCTGATTTCTTTTCCTCTGCATTGCTCTCACAGTGGCCATTTTTACTAAGCGCAGATTGCTGTATCTCCCTTTACTTCCTGGAACTCTGGCACATATGACCAGGACATGTGACCACATCATCTCAGGGAAGGAAAATGCCTTTCGCTTGTCATCTCGTGAGATTAGAGATGAGATTTCCCAGCCATGCTCTGCTGATGTAACCTTCTTAGGATGCAATGCTTGGGCACATTACTTCGCTTTTGCAAAAAAGAACCAGGAAGTAGAAATCAAGTAATTGTAAGTAAAAGAAAATATGTTTGGTTAACTACTGAATGTAAGATGATTTCATATCAGCATGCAGAGCTGCATGCTGATATGGTTTTTAGCCAAAGGGGGTAAAGGTCCGCTTTAAGCCAGCAGATGGAAGGGGAACTATTAACCTAATGTTTCTCCTCAATCATGGAAGTCAGTGGGACAGGTAGCACTGAATATCAGCAGTGTTGGTGAGATGTGTTGGCGGAGCTGCACTTTTGATGTGCTGAGTGAACTTCCTCAATCATTGTACAGCAGAGTAGAGTCAGTTACAATTCTGAGTCGACGGTGGCGCGGCTCCCCACGACTTTGAGGAATTCCAGGTGTTCACTTCCGGGTTCAGGTAAACGTGGCATTTCAAGGGGTTTCAAGGCTGTTTGACTCTTTATTAAGCGTGGTTGTATGTACTTGTTTATAAAGGCTGAAGAGGAAGAGGGGGAGTCAGGGGTGGGTATAAATCCAGCATGGCCAATCCACTTTTACGGACAATGCCAAACACACTTATCCTATTAACTAGGGATGCACTAAAATTGAATTTTGAGACCGAAACTGAAAATAAAAAATCTATCAGGCCGAAACCGAAAATTGTGCCTTTTTCCAACTTTTTAAAAATGTTTACAATATTTTTTTAATTATTTTATTTTCATTTTCATTTATTTTTCTGTTGGGTGCTTTGGGGAAATATCGGGAGTCGTAAATCTCTTTTTTCTGCAGCCCCAGCACTGAATGAATAGCAAGCCTCTATAGAAAAAGTGTCAGAGAACATCACAGGTTCATCGAAAAGGGCTCCTTAGACCATAGTGTGCCATGACATTTCAACTCCAAACACAGTAATAATCCTGTTGGGCTTGGAGTATTCGCTATAGAACACATTCCCTGCAATGTTCCTCCTAGTGAGAGATTCAACAAATTCAGCAGACAAGTTTACAAAAGTGTTTATATGCGTTTTCATTTTTAATGAGCATATATGCATTTACATGCATTGCTCTGCCTTACTTTTGTTAATCACTTCTCCCATCCACTTCAGTTGCTGTCCACAGGAAATTTCATGGCCTAATTGTGTTACTGAAATATATGTGTGCCTTTCTCACTTCGATTTGCTGTTTGTCAGCTGCACAAATGGTCTGCCAAATAGTATGCCTGCGTGACAACAAAGATTAGGTAAAACCTGAGAATGCTATGGTCAAGCCAGGTCTCCATATAACACAGAGGGGGGTCACACACATATAGGCAATTGCCATTTAAACTGGAAGCCTTTAAATACATAGAAAAAAGAGATGAGAAAAAATTGACATTTTCAGGACAGAATATTAATTATAATGAAATGATTTCCATATGCCACTAAAGTCATTGTAATGTATTTAAGAGCAAAGTGGGAAATACAAACTTTTTATACAAATTGGAGTTCTACAGAAAAGATTTCAGTGTAGATATCGGCTGTAATTTTCCTAAGAAATGAGAGTCTCAGTTTTGTCATCTGAAGATGATGTGTTCACAACAAATAAGAAAATAATGAATTGAATATGGTAGATTGTACAGCTTCAGATCTCGTACATGCTCAGGCAGATGAAAGAACTTCCTACGTAATTTCACTGCAGGATTGTGAAATAAAGTGCCATACTCATTGTCATAGTCCAGATACATCTTTATTCAATGCAGTGTTGAGAGCACTATATAGAAATAGCCAACACATTGTGGCAGCTCATACAAATACTCTCTTTATCGGGGGCTAAGTAGACATGTAAGCAGTCAAAAAAACGGTTTCCTTTCCATTCTTTTTTCTTGCGGGTTTCGTTATTCGGATTCTGATCTTTCTGAATTTTGTTTTAGTTTTGGACAGGGTTTTCTGATTGGTCAGAAAACAGTCACATGTCCGATCTAGTTTCATTTTGAACAAAATATGAATGATCCCAAGGTGGGGGGTATCTGAGACACAGTAAGTGGATTAGATGATACTAGCCATCAGTCAGCCCAAAAGAAGACTGAAGCTGAACCTTGTCAGAGAGACCACAAGAGACCGTGTCAGAGAGACACCCACAGAGGTTGTGTCCAGGACCAGTGGCGTAACCAGAGTTATGGGCGCCCGGGGCAGAACATTTTTTTTCCCCACCCCCCCCATATTATATAAACATCCACTGGAACTGTACCCCCCACCCCCACACATATATATCAGCTAAGGAACTACAAGTCCAAGCATGCCATCATTGT
>NW_017308133.1:148081-173552 GCF_000935625.1 Nanorana parkeri | reverse complement strand
GGGCTGGCTGGATCAGGCAGACGCGCCCTCTAATCAGGCACTGCAGAGGGCCGCTCGCAGTGGCCTCGGAGGAGCGAGCGACCGCCCGATGACAGCCGGGTGAATGTGGCAGAGAGAGGGAGCCAGGGGCTTCGTTTAGCGGGGGTCGTGACGGCGCCCCCCCTCAGTCCTGCGCCCGGGGCAAGTGCCCCCCCGGTTGTTACGCCACTGTCCAGGACACAGGAAGTGGGTTGAATGATGCTCTGAGAAACAGCAACAAAGAGGAGGTGAATATTGCAGCAAAAGCTGCTTTTCTTATTTCAAAAGCTGGAGTTCCACTTTATTCTGTATGCTCCTTCTATTCACATCCCACTTAGTCGGTCGCTACAGACAATGCCCCCACTGCTATTCCAGTTTTCCTCCTAGTTCTCATACACAAGGCCAGTCATCGATGCACATCCTTGGTTTTAGGTGTTTACTACTGCAACAAACTAAATGGCTCTCATAAACACTCACACAATTAAATGCAAAGATAAAATTTTCGGCAATGGAGCTTGGTTTACAATTATTTTATTATATCCAGATGGTGACAGAAGTAATATAAGCAAATCTGATTAGTTCATTTTTCTAACAGTTACGTACTGTCACCAAGACAAAAAACACTAATAAGAGAATGAGCATAGATCATTGTGGCTAATAGTAGAATAATAAAGGCTACATGAATTAATCTTTACACCAGATGTTTTCTCTAAATAATGTCTACCTGTTCGAAATGAGATCCATTATATAGTGATAAATGTAAAAGTTATTGTAGAAATACGCCATTTACATTTTTTTTTTAAATTTGGAGATCAGAGATTCAGGGGTGTCCGGAGCGGAGACCGGGTGACACCCCGCCGTGATGTCACCACGCACGTGCGCGATGATGTCAATGCGCATGTGTGGTCATCTAACTGATGCCTGCCGGCGGCCATCTTGCCGGTGCCACCTGGCGGATGAGGTATGCCTGCACAGCCATCTGAGAGTCCACACTATTACACTAATTGCTATTATTTTTCCTAGGCTTCTACTTTTAGAGCTAATTATTATTAAAACCAGTAATAATTGAATGCGGAGGCAATTATTTAATATGATAAAGCGTAGACGCATTTATATAGTCTTACAGATACAACCTGCCCTTCGAGGGTGACCATAATGCTGATGCGGCCCGCAATGAAATTGAGATTGACACCCCTGTTGTAAGTGATTTCAAATTTGAAATAGCTTAAAATCCTTTTGACTCTAATATCACTTTAACAGCAGCTCATACTGATCCAATGGCTTCAATAGTTTATGTCAGTAGCCCATAAAAATAATGGAAGTGTTCAGACTTCACATGCTGCATGCATTCTAGGTCTGTGACTTGGAAAGAGGCCAGAGAGAGACACCTTTTTTTGCATATAAATATTTTCTGTTGGAATTCTGGTAAAGTCCTAATATTTTCTGGACCCCGGCTTCCTGTACCTATCATCTGCTTCAAAATGGCTCACACAGTTATATTATCTAGATAGAGTAACAAAAAAAGAGAGGAAAACAGGAAATTTGAAGGAAATGGTATATATTTAATTTCTTTGAAGTTTTATTAAAAGAGAACTATGGGGTCAGGGCTTTTCCAAATAGTTCTCCTAAGGGTAACGGGAGAACAGAAACTAGCGTTCTCCCGTGACCCTAAGCTCAGTATACTGAGACGCCGCAGCCGGGACGGATCCCGACAATACTGTCTGGATCTACCCAGCTGTGGGGTTGACATCTGGCTCTGCCTATCTAGAGGCAGAGCCAGCTGTGCTCGCCCCCTCCCACGGCCGTTTCACCAATCAGCGCTGGAGGATCGGACAGGGGAGCGGGGGGAATCCCTGCAGGGAGCCGTGAGTGACAGACACTGCTCTCGCAGGGAAAGATTGAGAAGTGAGCAACAGTATGTGTTCGCTCACTTCCCGATCTACTGAGCTGATCTGTGACAGTTTAATTGTCACAGGTCGGCTCAGATTATGAGGCTGAGTGAAAATCACTCGCCTCATAATTTTCCTTTAATGTCATATACAAGGAATCTGTGGAGCTTGCAAATTACAAATGAACCCTTAGAGTGGGGCTACCCCAGGACTGCAAGGGTTAACTGCTCATTTTTCTCTAGGGTCTAAAATAAAAAAGATATACTCACCTGATTTTCAATCCTGCAGCAGTGACCCCTCACCTCTCTCCCCCACTGCTGCGGGATGTCCCTCAGCATCCTCACGTCCAATGCAAATCAATATACTTATAATAAACATGAGGATGTCAGTGGGGCTTAGACTGCTAGAGCCCAGGGGAGAAGAGGCTGTGGGGACCAGTCTAAAAGCCAGGCAAACATGCAATTTACACCACCATACAGTGGGACTACCCTTTGACTGCAAGGGTTAATTTGTCATTTTCCCGGAATTCTTCTCCGAGAAAATAAAAAAACAACCCTGAAGCAAAAACGGCATTCACCACAAATGGCATTTTTTTCTTTTACAGAATGTCAGTTTTGTTGCAGTACATGCTACACAGGTGTACTACTTCACAGGCAGTTTAAGGGCATCTCCCAAAGCATATTATTTAACCCTTTCACTGACACCAACGTAAGGCATACGGTGGAACAAAAACGTTTCCAGCTGGCCAGGTCAGTATGCCTATATATCTGCTACATTCTCTCCTCTACTATGAGCTTATGGTCGCTTCAGCAACAGCAGATCACACATAGGTGTGAGGCCAATTGCCAGATTTTTAGCATTAATTGCGTATTTACAGTTTTGCGTTCCTTTATATTTTGCCATTTTACAAAAAGGCTGAACTAAAAATGTACATGTTTGTTATTTGTTAGGTTGATACATTTTTCTCTTTTAGATTCAGTAGGAATCTTGTAAATTATGGGTTTTTTTGTGCGATGATATTGATTTTAGTGTATTTTTTTCAAAAGTATTGATTTGATAGACATTTGCGCAACTGTTGTGGTACAGACAAAATTAGTAGCACAAACTTTTTATTATCTGGTCTTGTGCTCTTGTATGGTTTGGGGGTATTTTACAAACTCTGAAAGCATTTGAAAAAAAAAAGTAAAACATTTCAAAAATTAGAGGTGCACCAAAATGAAAAAATCAATACCGAAACTAAAGCGAAATGAAAAAAAATGTCAGGTCAAAACCAAAAATGTTTTTATTTTTACTTTTTCAATTTTTTTCAAATATTTTATTTGTATTTATTTTTTCAATTTGTTTTATATGTTATTTTTATTTATTCATTTTTATGACAAGAAAAGGAGCTGTAAGCAATGCACATATGGATGGAGCTCCCTCACAGCTATAGCCCCATACCATCCCACCTCAAGCTGACACTTGGGGCCAGGCAGCTTATTTTAAATGGCTGCTTGGCGTGAGAACTGACAGTTCTGTGCTAGGGGGAGGCAGAGGAGCCTCTCACCTAGAAAAGTGGAAGGCATGCGATGACCAACTGAACACAGGGTCGCGACCCACTTTTGGGTCACGACCCACCAGTTGAGAACCAAGGTAATAAAGGATGAAGCACAGCAAGAACTCTTCCAACAACCCCCAGCGGTACTGGCCTTGATGCAACCACGCAACATCAGACATAAATTAATTAGAAGTGCACCGAAATGAAAATTTCACAAGCAAAACAAAACCGAAATGAAAAAAAATGTCAGGCCGAAACTGAAAATGTTTTTTATTTTAACATTTTCAAATGTTTTTATATGTTATTTTTATTTATTCATGTTTATTAAATATTTATATTTTTTACTTTACTTTTAGGTGCTTCGGGGAAATATTGGGGGTCTAAACAAATCCCTGATATTTCCCTTTTAAAATAGAAAAAGAGTAATCAATCTCTTTTTCTACAGCCCCTGTTATAAATGAACAGGAATCCTCTATACTGAGTGTTCCTGTTCATTCATAACATGTGCACAGTGCACAGAGTATGTTTACTATAACCACAATAATGAATGAACAGGAGGTGATGTAGATCACTTCCCATTTATTCATAAATTGAGGATATAGTAAACATACTCTGTCCTCAAGTATTTTCAAACATTCTGTAATCACTGATCACTGGCTGCTTGTTCCCGCTCTCCATCCTGACAGCTGTCACAGGAGGCTGAGCGAGCAGAGCTTAGCCTCCTGTGACCGCACTGACTGTCTCCACCCACACAACTCTCTGACAATCTGTGACAGGAGGCTGAGCGGTGTGGGGAGGGGAGACACTGGCCGCTCACAGCGCTCTCCTCCCACAGCGCTCGGCCGCCTGTGACAGTTTCTCTTCTCCCGGCTGGGACACAGAGCAGCGCCCAGCGGGGAGGAGAGAAAGAATGGATGCACCGCTGTATCGGCTAGAAAATGTCACTTTCGGTATTTTGCCAAAAGTGCCATTTTCGGCCGATATGTTTCATCGGCCGATATATCGGTGCATCCCTAGAACAAAATGGTCTGGCAAGCTGAGATCAAAAGAGGAGCGCAGGGCCTGGCAGGGAAAGGCTTAAATTAATGTTGCATTGTTAATGTGTCACTTTAAGCATTATTAGAAGAGCTGCTCCCCGTTGAATGGATTTTTTTTGTTTTGGTATTTGTACATGTTCCCCAGGGCAGTGCTCAGCTCCCCATGCTCTTCGTTTTACACTCTTTTTCCTATTAGCCTTGAAAATGTCTGCAATTGATTTTAAAGACTCTGTCCCATTGACTTCAGTGCAGTTTAGATTAAGGTTAAAACCTTGGCGCAATTCGACAAACATCCCGCAAACTGAACCCAGTTACGTTTGGCTTATCACTAAAGCCTAGTTCAACTTTACCTTCAGAAGTTTGATCTGCAAAACCTATAAAGAATATAGCCGGGTATAAACCGTACAAGTTTTGTCCTGTTCCTGATGACCCTTTCGTCAGGTATCCCTCAATCAGCTGATCGAAGGAGCCAGTTGGAAACTTCCTGGCTGAATGGAGCTAGCAGCCAATTAGCTCCAAGTTTTGTTTAGGCATTTTGACATCGGCTGCCGGCTTCTGTCAGAATACAATGCAAAGAGTGAGGGGTTTGTCCATCAATGCTCATAAGCGTTGATCGAGGCATCTGTTACATTTTCTTCATTCAGCCCGCAAGTTGAACAAAGAACATGTAAGCATGTATATCCGGCTTACGGTCCTGATTTCCTAATTGGAATTTTTTTTTTTACTGTGTGAACTCAGATTGGACTCTTGACAAAAGTTCCAAATTTAAATAAATGTTTGCCTGAGAATCTGTGTTCCCAAATGAGTAATTAGACACACTTGTATTTATATAGATGTAATCAGGTCCTCCAGTAGCAGTAGCCAAACTTCTAATCACAGAAAATGCCATGATGTTGTAGTCCAGATTTAGTTTGGAACAAACAAACAAAAATTATGGAATAGATAACCTGCTCTGCTAGTCAGCAAGTATTTCAGAGAAAGAATTACAAATAGCTGAAACAGGAAGACTAATAATAGTAGACTTCAAAAATACTTTATTGGTGTGTATGCAAAGTGGCAATAAGGAAGAGATTCTCAATAATTTAAAGGGGATTTCCAAGGCAAATGGGAATCCTTTATTTGCTCAGTCTGCATGTAGCAGCCTCCTACAGATCCTGTACATGTCATGGGTTTATATGTCATAGGTTCATAGTCATTATTGTTACAAACTGGCTGCAGGAGAAGGTAAGAATTCCCCAGAATTACCAAAGAATACATGCAGGCAAATAGGTTGTTGGTTTTGAAGAGTTAAATGTAAATGAACAATGGAACAGAGGTATTAGAAATCCTAATTTTATATACAACTCTGGGGTTATTGATCTATATGCTGGGTTTACGAGCATGATACAGGTTCTCCTCGACCCAGAACACCCTCATGTGGACATCTCTATTGTGGCAAGAACATCAAAAGTTAGGCTCCATAACAGGGGGTAATGCTCAACTGGTTTCCGATTTAGGGGAATAAATAACAAAGAAGAAATCCAATATTTGTGTAACCTAAAAAATCTGATGCATTTTCATTCTAAGGGCATGTGAGATGGGTTTTTGTTTCCCGGAATCGGGTTTTGCATTCCAATACAAGAATATGTAAAGGCAGAAGCCGTCTAAATGCAGATCAGAAAGAGGTCAACTGCAGGTCTGAAGGAGGTCAACTGTAGGCCAGAAAGAAGTCAACTGCAGGTCAGAAGGAGGTCAACTGCAGGTCAGAAAAGTGTCAACTGCGGGTCAGAAAGAGGTCAATTGGGGTCAGAAAGAGGTCAATCGCAGGTCAGAAAATACAAATTAGCAAACTAAACATGAGATTGTAGTCCATCACAGGAGTAAGCTCGGAGCGGTGGCTACTTTACAACACACCCGGGGACCATGGGGAACAAAAGTAGCCACCCTCTGGAAGGAAGGGCAGTGTCAGCGCCAATTCGGAGATGATTTGAGGATCTACAGCCGAGTGATACACAAATAAGATATATTTTTGTTAATAGTTCAGGTACTTGAATGCATTTTTAGGATTTACCTCCTGAGTTTAGTGTCATTTTAAGAATGGACTAACAGAGACAGTTTTTTTATTATCATTATAGTTCCCAATATTTGCTTTCCATCTGGGAACTATTATAGCTTTTTATTCTGAGATTTGTCCCTTTTGTAAAGTTAATAAAATTGTGTTTCTGGTGCAAAGTATTTTTGAAATGTTACAAAAATTAACATATGGAAATTTGAAAAGTTCACACATCTAGTCTAAAAAAAGTCAGAGAAAAAGACAGCACATGGGAGAAAGGAATTAAGGTGTTAATAGAGATGTATTACTGCTAACTATGGATTAATATGATGTTAAAGGTTTATAGTTTGTTAAATGTCTTTTTGTCCAATTTGTTTTACAATATACACATATTACTATGCAACAGCAGCCGTCATTAACAAATAAGTGAAGAGCCCAGCCCTGCAGATTGCATTGGGAGAGCTCTCCTTGTGTAATCAGTGAGGCTCCCCTGACACCATCTATATCTCCTAGCCCAGCTCTTAGCAACCTGGAACACTCTGGTTGCATCCTGCCCAGCTCCTGGCAACCAGTGATATCACCGGCTGCCAAGAGCTGGGCGGGACGCCAGCCAGAGAGATACCTATCCATCACCTTTTCTCCACCTATCCATCACCTGTACTATGCCTAAAGTTCAGGCATATAAAAGGGACTAAATTAATTCAGCTCTATATTTATTTATACATATTTACATGCATCTTTTATTTAAATATGCGCAAGTACCTGATTGTTACCTGGTATCAGCATCTTGGAATGCCTTATACAGCAGCAGAGGGATAGAGGGATGGGAGAAGGAGGGTACTAGGAGATGGAGGAGCAGAAATGGGAACCATTCAGGTGTGATGCATGCAAATGTGTGGACAAGGAACATGCTGAATGATACAGAGTGATAGAAATAGGAGCTTTTCAATGTGCTGCTTCTCCTTTCACTGTCCAGTCACAGCCGGGGGGGGGCGACTGAAAGGGACTGATTTATAATGCATTGGCACAGCTGTGTTAAATACAATGCATTACTGCCAGTAGATGGAGGCAAGAAGCAAAATTATTTCCTATGCTCCTCAACTCCATCTAGCTGCAGTAACGCACCGGGAACTAAGTTTGTACAGTGATACGCTGTGCAAACGCTTTATAAATCAGCTTCTATGTCTTACTGAAATGCAGCAGAGAAAAATCAGGTCTCATATCCTGCCAGAGAGGGCTGTGCTGTGTGGCAGAGCTATGTAAATCTCAGGACTTGATGGACATGAATCCAAATCATTTGGCAGGTAAAACAGCTTCCATATGCATGTCATCTGTGTATTTCGCGATTTAACTGGAGTTCTGCCATAAAGTAATTTCATCCAGTGTCAGCATGGACAAAGTGTTCACTTAGCAGTCAGTTTTTTCAGTACAACTATAATTTTTATTATGTACAATATAAAACATTTCAAGGAAGAATATTGTATTTTATCTCCTTTTCCTGGCAATCATCCTTTATTTTACCAAGAAGCACAAGGTCCATATTTATGTATAGTACGTTCCTCTTGAAAATGCGGTACTTTAAGTGATCACATATTTCCCAAGCACTCGCTGTTTTCTTCACACTCCGATAACTTGATGTCTTCAAGAACAGAATTATTTCTTCATCCTTGTTTACAATGTGATTTGTATCCATGCTGCGGTCTGTGTTGGAGCCACACGTCACATCTATTACAACAGCGAAAAATCATAAATCTAACGTCTAGGCTTCAAAAGTCCTCAGTCAACCACAGCATTAATTTACATGATGAATATTAAACCATACATTATTTTAGGAATATAACAAAAATTATTGATATACAGGATTTATATAATTCAAAGATTGCACTGCACTTTACAAAATAAAGGAAGACATTCCGGTTACAATACAAGACAAGAGGGTTAGGAAGGTTAGGAGGGCCTTGCCCATGAGAGCTTACAATCTAAGGGAGGGGCAAGCAATACAAAAGGTAATAACTGTGGGGGATGAGCTGATGGAAGAAGTAGAAGTATAGTTTTTAGGAGGAGGTTAGGCTTCTCTGAAGAGATGAGTTCTTAGGGATCGCCTAAAGGCAGACAGAGCAGGAGATCATTTTTGACCTATAAATTCCTAATTGTCCGCATAACTGGGGACATGGCAGGGCAGTGCCTAAATAGATTGTGCTGGAAGATATCCCTCTTTATCATCTCAGAAAGTTGGAGGTATGAGAAGAGCAAGAGCAAGAATGCACAAAAATGTGGCTTGAAAGGAGGCTGCTGTAGGTAAATGTGCCCCTCTGGTCTGAACAGAGACTCAACTCACATAGTATTATGATTGTACAGGATTATTTTCCATAGTTTGAATTCCATTCATCTCACTTACCAATTCCGCAACAGAGGGAGCCTTCGTAGATTCCGTACGGCCGCGTCCTCCCATAGAGAAGAACAGGCTGCTGCGTACAAATCACACACAGCACCTGTCCTTCATGGGAACGGTCCGATATGGCCGCTCTTTTGCCTTCTCCCACTATCAGCATGTTCCTCTTTAGCACATGAGCACTGCAGCACACCGGGTTGTGCTACTTCTTCCTCTCCTAGTCTGAACTCTGCTGTACAGGGATTGCAAGGCTTCTACCCAGTCAAATTTAGGTACTTATATTACTTAAATAAAATAATGATGTATTAATAAACAACAAGGTGCAATCATGTGTGGCTTTAATATATGTGCCTGGAGTTCAGCTTTAAAGTGATATTAATATCACAATGTTTTTAAGATATTTCATATACTGATTAAATCACTTACAATGGATGTTGCTCCTTCATGTTTGTCCTGCAGAATCAGTTGGTCCCCTGAGCACTGGCCCTGATACCCTGTTTTAGGGTGGCTCCTTTCCCCTGCAGGTCCTATGGAGCCACCCTTGTGTGTGCTACAAAACCGTATGTGTCTCCACCAACACACAACCACAGCAAGGCAAGCCTCCCTTCTCCTTACATCCCCGTCTCCTCAGTCCTCCCTTCTCTGAGCTAGTAGATGGACATCTGCTGGAGACTGATCTGTCCCTTGTGATCTTGTACTGAAGATGAAGTTCAGGGAAGTTGAGCTTAGAGAGTTGGAGCTGATCTGAAACATGATGACTGTACGTGATTGGGCAAAAATTTAAAGCAATGCTCTGCTGGGAAATGTATATTTGTTTGATCATTTGTTTGTTTGTATGTGTTTGATCAGGATTTATTAGTGAAAGGTTTGAGAGTTTAATGCTACTTTAAACATAACATTTAAACATAAAATATTTTGGAAATGTTGGTGTATCATTTTTTCCGCTGTTAGATGGTATGTGGGTAGAACATTCATTATGTGAGATAGTTGCAGGAAGACTAAGAAATAATGAAATATCTTCAGCTATGTTGTCAGTGTCATTAGGCATTAGGCCAGCCTCAGTAATACTGAATCTCCTACTTGTATCAGCACTGTGGAGAGTACCTGAAATGTCTAGTGTGCCTGCTCTTCACAGCACACATGGAAAGCACTATCCGTCTATCAGAGATACAGAAGAGGATGTTCAGATATTGCATTACTGTTCAATTCTGACTATAAGTGTAAGGAATGTCAAGACATTTCCTTCTAATGGAAATTCAAGAGCTCTCTTTAAAGCTCGGTGAATAGCCACAAAAGGTCTACAGTTGGAACAATAGAATAGAAATGAGAAAACTATAATTATAAATCCATTCGTTTATATCACTTTACATAGTTGCAATGAATTGAGCTATTGATCAATAGCTTTTTACTAGGGATATATCGAAAACAAAATGTTTAGACTGAAACTGAAAACAAAATAAAAAATGTTGTCAGGTCGAAACCGAAAATTACTTTTTATTTTCCCAACCTTTAAAAAAATGTACATTATTTTGTAATTATTTTATTTTCATTTTTAGTATTTTTTTTTTCTTTACGTTACTGTTGGGGGCTCTGGGGATATATCTAGACAGACCCCTGATATTTCCCTTTTAAAATAGAAAAAGAGATTGAGGACACGGAGTCCTAAATCTCTTTTTCTCTAGCCCCTGTTATGAATGAGCCTCTATACTGAGCTGCTCCTCTCCACTCATAAACTGAGGAGATAGTAGGAGTTACTATGTCTGCAATCATGAATGAACAGGAAGTGATGTAGAGCACTTCCTGTCCATTGATAACTAGGGACACAGTTAGCTTACTATGTCCTAATTTATTTACAAGCACTCAGCGATCGGTACTGATCACTGAGTGTTTGTAACCTACTCTCCATCCTGACTCCTCCACCTGTCACAGGAAGCACAGTGGGGCAGTCTCCTCCCTGCACCGCCCCACTCAGCCTCCTGGCAGCTGTCTCCTCGAAACCCCGCTTGGCCTCCTGGGCACCGGCAGCTGGATTGGCTCTGTGTCCCCTCCGATCCCCGTGGCCTCCACAAGTAGGAGAGAGCAACAGGGATTGGAGGGAACACAGTCCGGCACCCAGTGGGGAGGAGAGAAGCTAGGGATGTACCACATTTTTGCCCATTTTGGTACTATGAACATTTTGCCCATAGTATCATTTTCATCCGAAATGTTTTGGTGGCCGAAATTTTGGGTCATCCCTACTTTTTACCATTATTGTCCCATTGAGGAGATTTCGCTTCACTTCCTGCCTGATTCAAATCTATTCCTTTTCAAAAAAAAGAAAAAGATTTGGTTTTAGTTGCCCTTTAATAGCCATTTTCCCTTTTGCTGATACTCCCCAGCGCTATGCTCCCCAGCCGCTCCATTCACCTGCCAGGGTCCCTGAAGATACAAGGTACTCCTGAGTATGGGGGGCATGTGATCTTCTCCCTGTCCTCCAATGATGCTGTGCTCAGCTCTTAAGCAGCCAATAAACAGGCTGCAGTACTGTCACATGGGGCAAGGGAAAGGTTATTAGCCCTTTGTAAGCTTAAAGGGAAATTCCACCTCTTGAAAAATAATAATTAATGCACACTTCATAAAAGGAAAACAATTTGCATTTTTTTTTTTTAATTTATTTATTTTTTGCATTAGAGCCAGTAAAGCATCGTAACCAGGATCAGTAGATCGAAGATTGAAGGTCCTGTGAAGCATCCTGTGAACCAGTGAATAACACATCTGTGTGAGTGGAGCCACCCACAGCCATGCCGAATGCAAACTTTGAAAACATGTAAACCTGTAAACAAGCTTGCAGGGAGAAGAACCCCTCCCCCAATACAGGTTAATGGGGTCGAAAGGGGGAGGGGTTACAATCTGACCTTGTTTCATGATACACCTTAAATATTATATGCATGTAACATGAAACAAGATCAGAAAGGTAAATTTAGCCTTTGAAGAAAAACTCCATTTAAAAATGTTCTTAACCCTTGCAGTGAGACTACCCCCACAATACAAGGGTTAAGTGCTCTCTTTTGCCTAGGGTCAAAAATAACAAAGTTATACTCACCTGATCCTCTGAGATGGCTTAGACTGGTCCCTTCCACCTCTCTTTCTCTAAGGTCCCTAGGTCATCAAGTTCCATATACAGTGTATAGGATGTGAGGACGCTGAGGGACATACCATCAAGGAGACAGGCAAGAGGGAGCGCTATGACAGCCAGCTGGCTCAAAGAATCAGGTGAGTATAACTTTGTTATTTTTGACCCTAGACCAAAATGAGCACTTAACCCTTGCATTGCAGGGGGTAGCCCCACTGCAAGGGTTAAGAACATTTTTTTGTATAAGCACCATGTTGGTGCTTATACAAGTTGTATTTTTCTCATGGCTTCAGCGGACTAACAGGGCAGTAAGGTGTGCAGGGAAGATAACACCTGGAGCATGTGTGGTCCATCAAGAGAACCTGTCACTTTGCCCTATATAATCAAAGCGACATGTTCACTTTAACTCATTTGAAAGATCTATTCTAATACTATTCATTGTTTATGCAATAATCAGGTGTCACTAGGAAAGGCCTGTGAGGCTGGAACTGCTTTCAGATTGACTCGACTGTACTGGACCAGAGGCACGTATAACAAACATTGTAAAGTGATACTAATCATACCCATCACTCAATTCTTTCAGATTGGATTAGGGAAATCTATACAGTGACATCATCTTTAGAATGAATTATAAATAGAATGATAATATGGACAGTGATGAAACGATAATATAATTGTGAATTTGTGCAATACAATTTAATCATTGACTAAGATTAAGAAATCAGGGAAAGGCCATGACCCTGTATGACTTTGCTTTTGTGGGAGCTTATTTGAGCAATTTAATAAAGAAAATTCAGTAACAGTGCAAGCCGCAGATGAATTACTCTATTATAAAACTTTAGTTCACTGAAGATGAACTCTAGATGTAAAAAGTAAAACATTAATGAAAGAAAATGATAATGGTCATTCCTTACTCATGTAAGGACAATGGCTCATTAACTCTGAAGTGTAATGCTTCTTACACATATTTCTTGGTCCTGAGACTGGCTGACATCTGCCTAAACTCTGACCAGGCAATTCATCCCTCCCCCTCCCAGTTCCTGAAATATTATGTGAAGTTTATTTTAGGGATGCACCTATACTGATACTAGTATCGATATCGGGCCAATACAGGGCATTTTCACGAGTACTTGGATACCGGTCCTTTCAATTTTGATACCAAGTTAGGCTGCCTGAGTTTCCATGCGAGATGGGAATCTCAGGCAGCCTGCTGGGGACCTGAGTAGCTGTCCTTGGCAGTGCCGGTCCCGCCATACAACTCCTCCTTCTCAAGAGCGACACAGCACTGGACAGCCCCACACCTGCCGTACAGTGATGGAGAGCCCAACGCCTGGCACCCGCCAGTACAGCCATGGGGAGCTGCACATACAGCCCTGATAAGACTCGATCGCAGCCCCCAAGAGCCCAAAACCTGACAGCACATCCCTGGAGAGCCGTACTTGCAGGCCTGATGAGACACGTTCTCAGCCCTGGAGTGCCTGGCAATAGCTGGTACAGCCCTGGAGAGCCCTACATACAGCCCTGGTGAGACCCAAATGCAGCCCTGGTGAGATCCAAACATAGCCCTGGTGAGATCTGCACGCAGCCCTAGACCTGAATGTCAACAAATGAGCAGAGTGAGTCATGACATCATGGGACTTGTTCCCCCATTTGTTTACTTTCTTTGACAGCTCTCGGCCCCCTAATTGAATGTAAACAAATGGGGGAAAGAAGTCTTGTGACGTCATGACTCGCTCCGTCCCTTTGTTGTCATTCAAAAGAAGAGCTGTCACTTTTCTCCCAGTGTTCATTGCGATTGGATGTGTCGGCGGGCATCAGGAATTTTTTCTTTCAGCAAGTCCATGGCCATCATCCATCGTGATCGACGAGGATCTACATTGCTGGACAACATTATTGATGTGTGGACCTTTTTTTCTTTGCTTAATATTAGACCTTTCAAAAACTGTGTTGTTTTTTTTTTCTCAAATAAAGGACTTTGTAGTACGGTGTTGTGTGTTTATTTACTATTTTACTGTTATTTGGTGAAAGTGTATAGGTAACAACTACCCCTTGCTCATTCACATGGGGGGCAGCATCTGGGTGCACCCAGATTCAGATAAGACACCCTGCCCACAGATCCTCATCGACATGGGGACAGGTTGCTTTGCCAGGGCGTCCCCACGTTGGGGTCCCCCCTAAAATTCCTACCAGAACTAAAGGGTTTTTATATTAATATTTAACAACGTAAATTAATTCCAGATGACATTTGGAAAAAAATTTGGATGCTGAATTTTCGTTATCAAGAATTTGGATAAGTTTGGATTCGTTATCTCTTTCATTTGCAATTTCGGATGCATCCGAATGTCCGAATATTCTGATATTCATCCAAACTTCAATTTGAAATGAAACACATCTTACATGTCTAAAGGTGCCCATACACCTGCCGATTATCGTACGATAACCGCAGGTGATCCCACGATCGTACGATAATCGGCAGGTGTATGGAAGGCGTGCAACTGTTTCTACTGTACGGTCGCACGTCTTTTGTCTTTCCGAGCACGCTGGAAAACCTGCCGAAAATCTTAAGATTTTCGGCAGGTTAGTGGCGTGCTCGGAAGACAAATGCCGAACGGGACGGTGTGCGCAAGCACACACTGCCCGCTCAGCATTGGAATCATCGCAAGCCCTCATCGCATGTACGATCTGCCTGTCCAAGATGGGCAGATCGTACGAGATTTTAATTACCTTACAACCATCGCACAAAAAATGTGCGTTGGTTGTAAGGTGTATGGCCAGCTTGAGGGAAAGTGAACAGCCTATCTGCCTTTAGTAAATCAACCCTAATGAGACTTTGAGTGCAAGCCAGTTCTCATCCAACATCCGTACCTGACTTCACAAATGCTCTTTTGGCTAAATGGTCACACATTCCTACAGACACATTCTAAATTCATTGTGGAAAACCTTCCCAGAAGAGTGCAAGATGTTGCAGCTACATGGGGAGGTGCGAGCAACCTCCATATAAATGCCCATGATTTTGGAAAGGGATGTCCAAGTGTATGGTAGCACCCCCTCCATCTCTGTGAAACAGTTGGTTGTGCTCTATTTACCTTGCCTTTTCAGTGAGCAGAAGGCCACTTTGAAGAAAAATAAGACCTGTGGGAAAAGTACCATGCTATCTATATTTATTTAAGACCAAGGACTCGACTTTGACATCTATCCTAGTTTGAAATTTGCTTTTGATGAGTTCCGCATAATCTGCGCATGAACAGGTCTTTGTATATGTTGGTGACAGCGGTGTCAAAACTGTTTGCCATTTGACATGGGTTAAATAATACTCTCTGTGTACTCGCAGTGTGTTATGTTGGTTTTATCGTGTTGTTATTTGACAGGCCAACATTAAAGGAAATTACCATTAACCCTTTCACTGCCAAGGCATTTTTTTAAAAACGTTATAATCCACATTTTAGGCTTGAAAATTACCAAATACTCACAAAACATTATATATAATCTGAAAGCATAGACCCTTTAGAATAAAATGGTGGCAGTTGCAATTTTTTAGGTTGCACAAAATTAGCGCAACTCTTTATCAAACCCAAAACTTTAATAAAAAATACACTTAATTTAATTTTAGTGCTCAAAAACACAATATAATACCCATTTTGTGTAAAACATAAAAGATAAGGTTATGACGAGTAAATAAATACCCAACAAACTCAGGTTAAAAATTGCATACGTCTATGAAGCAGAGACAAAATACGGTACCCTAAACTTTCCATAGGCATTGATTTAAAAGCCCATACAGATCATCAGTTTAGAGTTATCCACGAATACTAGCCATGAGCAAATGATTGCTCTCACTCTGACGCACACGGCAATACCTAACATGTTTAGCATGATCACCGTTTTCATACATAGGCACACCCGATGCGTGTTTACATTAATACGCACATGTTCGCAGGGGCGGGGGAAAATGGGAATTTTATTTTACATTTAGGGGTCTATTCACCAAGCTGCCGAAGGATCTGGCCGTAGCTTTGGCCGATCCTTCGGCTAGCTTCGGCCCCAGGACCCCTTCGGTTCAGTAGAACCGAAGGGCTGCTGAAAGGGCTATTCACAATAGCCCGTACAGCTCCCGATCATGGCCGAGCGGCTCAGCCGAGCCGAACGCATATGCATCGGCTCAGCTGAGGCGTGCTGAAAGCCGAAGCTGGCCGAGCTTCTGACAGCTGGGCGGAGCCAGGCGTGATCTTACGGCTGGCTCCGGCCACTTGCAGAGAGATCAGCGTCCCTGGTTACCTAACCAGGGACACTGATCTCCAAACAGCTAACTCAAGCCGATGTACGGCTGATTTCAGCTGATGTACGGCTGAAATCAGCCGTACCAGCCTGAAGTGAATAGCCGAACAGTGTTCAGCTCACTTCACTTCAGATCGGTCATTCACTCGGCTGCCCTCGGCAGCTTAGTGAATAGACCCCTTAATGTTTTTTATTTTTTTATTTGACTTAATCGCTATCCCATAGGAGGGCTCACAAGCCCCCTATGTGGTAGCACATTGGAGGTGACAGGTGCTCTTTAAGGTGACGTTAGTGTCACCTTTTCACTCCAAAGAAGCTATAGGAGCGCAGATCGCACTCCAATAGCTTCTTGCCCAGCTCCTGCAGCTGAGCAATGACAGCTGAGGGACTGGAAGTGATGCAATTAATTCAGCGAGGAGATCTGCGAATGGATGTTCGTCAGTCTCCTTCCCTGCTTCCCACCGACACCCGTGATGCCGGTCCCAGGCCTGCAGTATAGGCAGCGAAGCCTAGGAAGCAGGGTGGCAGTGTCGGGCAGGGAGGGAGATGTGCACTACACTGGCCCCTTGAAGCAATCTGGCAGCAGCTCAGCCACCAGAATCTCTTCCAATGTAAAGCCGATAGTCAGCTTCAGGGCCCAGTCACACCATAAAGAGTGCGCTCCAGAGCGTTCAGCTTCTGGAACGCACTGCAACGCAATCCAGCCGCCTCACTTTGTTTTTGGTTGGGGGGGGCATGGCGATGCCTTGAAGTCAATGGTGCCGCAGCCACACCCCATGCCCGCAATGAGATCGCCTGCACCCTAACGCGTGGCACATTAGTTACTGCATTCCGGTCCAGTTCTATCTGCAAAAACTAGTGCATGCAGCATTTTTTGCAGATCGCACTGGACCAGAACGCAGGCACTAATGTGCCACGCGTTCGGGTGCGGACGATTGCACTGCGGGCGGGGTGTGTGGCTACAGTGCGATTGACTTCAATCCACCGCCAGGCCCCCTCCCGCTCCAAAACAAAGTAGGCTGGCCGGGGTGCGTTCCAGTGCGCTAAAGCTGCGGGTGTCTGTTTAAAGGGGCCCACTGCCAGCAATGTATGTCATAGGGTTCAAGGGAATTCATACTAATATTAATATTTATTAAAATAAAATAAAAATAAAAAAGGTCATCTTGGTCTACTAATATTGTAAGCATGTTTTAAAAACCTTGTTACTATGTTTGGTTTGTAAACTATATATTTACATGGAGGCAGACATGTTTGCTCATTACATAGACAAGCTCTTCTTTCTGCTTTGCTATGTTAAGAGAAGGTTGTTCTATGCTGCTCTTTCTTACAGTGGAAGTCTATTGGCATCATTTACTGAAAGGCAATACGCAGGACCAGAGAGAAATCACTAGGAAGATACACTAATGACATGGGTTTGCATGAGCACACATTATACATTCACCTACGTCGCCTCATTGATCAGTGCATATGTTTGTGATACCAAGTTGCAGTGCTCATAAAAACACCCAATAATGCTGAATTGCACCTTATATTCAAAACTAAGGAATGTGCGAGTCAGGATCCTACCCTACATTTTTGTATAGTAGGATCCTGTCCTTACTTCTGGGGGGTACTTTTGTTCCTCATGGTCCCAGTGGGTTGTGTAAAGTAGATACCGCTCCAAGCTTACTCCCGTGTTGGACTACAATCTCGTTTTTAAATTACAAATTTGTATTGAGAGTGTAGTCCTTCATGGGAGCAAGCTTGGAGTGGTGACTACTTTACACCACACTCAGGGACCACGTGGAACAAAAGTATCCCCCTGCAGAAGGAAGGACAGTGTCAGCACCAATTCAGAGATGATTTGATGATCTACAGCCAAGTGATACACAAATAAGATACATTTTTTGTTAATAGTTTAAGTACTTGAAAGCATTTTTAGCATTTAACGCCTGAGTTTAGTGTCACTTTAAAGATAGAGTCTTACCTTGACAGACATTGCACAATATGGCTGTAGAAAATATTGGCAGCCTAACCATGATAAATGTTATTTACACAGTCAGGACAATGCTACAATTATTCTGCTAATCTACTGACTTCCTTCAGTGTGTTTTAGAACACCTGCATCCTCCTCGTTGGAGTGGTAGTATTATAATCCTGTTATTGTGGAAAATGATCCTTTAGTAAGGTGTTAGAGGATCATGTCTTGTGACACATGGAGTAGTATTTTGTCTTCCAAACATCATGTGATATCATTACTGCTATGTGTTTTCTTCTCTTTGCTACTAAAATGTCTCTATAGTCACATTTTGTATCTGAGTTGTTGGTATAAATGATATACATAAACTTGCAATCTCTGGATCGAAAGATCTGATTAGCAACAGGTCAGATCAAAATTCCAGTACAGGGAGCATGGGACTGATCCTTCCCCATCCTCCCAGTTGACAGTCCTGATGGTTGGTAGGAATGAGCCAAGTGATTTTGTGAGTTTGATTTAGCCGTGAAACATTTGGCCAAATAAAAAAAAAGGCAAAAGGATCTATTTGTGTCTTTATTTAGAGAGTGTGATTATTATTATTTTATATTTATTTATTTTTGGCGGGGGAGAATTTAAGATTATTTTATTGTATTAAGCATTCTTTTTATTTGCCCCCGTTTCGTGTATTGAATCATTATTTGTGTGCTGCCGCTTTACATTTTTTATTTTCTGTTTTTTTTTTCTTATGGTTGGCGGTATATTTCCTGTATGGTACCACATCCAGGTATGACTATTCAAAAAAATCACTCCTAATTTGTTAACCACGGACTTTTAAGGTACCTCAGGATACACATATACAAATATAAAATATGATGATTACTTAATTTCATTTTATAAAGCATTCCCATATTATACAGACATAATACATGATTGTTAAGAACATATAAAAGAAATTGTAGCACCCCACTTAATCATTTCATACTTGTCACACATGTATCACATCATTGCCAGTCTCCAAATGGGCGCCATAAACCCTTAAAATTTTTTTAATAAAATGGTGACGCTGTGCATTGTTCTAATGTGCTTGACAAGATATGTTGATAGAAAAGTTAGCTCTACATGTTTCATGGTGCAAAGCGCTTCCTCAGGAAAGGGCTATGACGTTCTTAAAATAGTATAAACATGCATTTAATCACTCAAAATTATGAAACTTTATACATTCATTGTTCATATATATTGTGATACATAAAATGAATTGCAGATTCTTTCCCATTAAGCTTTTGTAGATCCCCTTCTTTGTAAACCTCCTCTGCCAGAAAGAGAAAGTCCCAGAATGAGAAGATCATCAATGCTGCTAATTTTTAATTTTTTTTCATTTTTGATGAGTTCCTTGAGTTCCGATGCATTTGCATGCGTTTTTGATGCTTTCCGTTGCAATCAGGTGTAGCTGAAATGTGGCATGCAGTATTTTTTTCTGACTGCAGCTGAACTGACTGCACTGGTGTAAACAGAGCCCCAGGAATCTCATAGGAAAGCATCGTAATGTGTTTTTGATGCAGCTACCAACCTGAACGGACTGCATCACAACTGCATCTGGTGTGAACAAGCCCTAAGACTGAGTCTACACAGGAACCTTAGTCTGTGAAGGAGCCAACTTTCAAGTTGAGGGCAGGTTCACAACATTTGCACTGTGTCCCAGACCAGATCTGGGATGCAGTGCTAGGCCAGAAATAGCATAGGAATACATTAGGATGCATTTTGGGTACAGAAACAATCTGGTCTGGTCTGGAGATGATCCGCCCATGGTGTGAATGGGCCCTGAGGGCTGGTTCACACCACAAAGTCTGCGTTCCTGAGCGTTTGGCCTCTTTAATGCACTGGAGCGCAAGCCGGCCGGCTCCCTGCGTTCAGGGGTGGGATGGGGCGTGGCGGTGCATTGAAGTTAACGGCACCGCAGCCACACCCCCGCCCACAGTGCCCACGGAACACAGGAACTAATGTGCCTGCGTTTCAGGTGCGGGCGATCGCACTGTAGGTGGTTGCTTGCGTCCCAGTGCGTTCCAGAGGCTGAACGCTCTGGAATGCAGACTTTGTGGTGTGAACCGGCAATTAAAGTGTATCTCCCCTTTTGCAGCCAAATTGAGATAACACCTATATTATATTAGTTACATCGTCCCATTCACAGAGTTTAAGCTAAGAAAAATGAAAACATGCTTCTTACAATTTAAATTGATTTTGCTTGGGTTAGGGTATAAGGGTTAAGGGACCCAATGACAACAACTTCACCCCAAGAAGAATGCACCTAGAATGTTTATTATTAAGTTAGTGAGTCTAGGACATTCTGAATGTCATTACTGGTTAACAGGGAAGCCATGTTTTCCCAAACTATGGGGTCTATTCACGAAGCTGCCGTCCGGCCAATGGCCGGTCGCTCGGCCAGCTTCGGCTTTCAGCACGGCTCAGCCGAGCCGATGCATATGCGTTTGGCTCGGCTGAGCCGCTCGGCCATGATCGGGAGCTGTACGGGCTATTGTGAATAGCCTGTACAGCACCCCTTTGGGGTCCTGTAGGGGTCCTGGGGCCGAAGCTAGCCGAAGGATCGGCCGAAGCTACGGCCAGATCCTTCGGCAGCTTCCTGAATAGACCCCTATGTGTCAGGAGGTTACCAGTAGTGCTACACATGGTTGCCCTGGCCCCTTCAAGGACAGGGTTTCATGCTGTATTTTAGATATCCCATGTTATACTGTTATGGCTTTTATAGCACAATGGTGAATTGTAATGCAGCATCATGAAGAATAAGGCTCTTTCTCTGAAATTTCAGATGGAGGAAGCTGATCCTAAACATTTCTTGGGACTTTCCCTACATCAATCAATGTGCTCAAGAATGCTCTTCAGAGAATAGTATTTCCTTGTTTAACAACCCAAATGTGGTGACATAACTCTGCATGTGTAAATTCACGATATAGGCTGTTTACCTCCCTTTCATTCACCTGTCATTTACTGTATGTAACAAGCTGTACTCAACTTTCTTTTTTTATTTGTTTATACCTTTATGGTTCTAACTACCAGATGTTATTCTCTGTCCCTTTCCCTTGTTTCACAACACACTGTACTACCTCTATATGACTTCTGTTTGCACAAGATGACTATTGTGTATTAAGGATCTATTTCCTCTTCTTACAGTCACACAATTACTGCAGAACTCAGCTTGAACTGATAGCTCAATTAGTGAATCTGTACAATAAAGCTCATAGGAAAACAAATTACAGCATATTTTTCATCATTATTATAAAGGTTTTCTGAAAGTAATATTATTGAGATATTGGCTTTTGTATTTGCTCATTTTCTTTGTTTTTATCATTATACCACCAATGCATATTTTTACAGATTTTCTCTCTGGTGTGTACTGAAGATGAGCTCAGGTTCAGTACCATGGGCCACCTGCTCAATTAGCTGTGGGCTGGCACATTCTCCAGCACACAGTTGCAGATAAGGGGGGATGCTTGTGCTGACTAGTGAGGGGCTGCATGTTCGAATCGAACATAGGTTCGACTCGAACACAGCTTTTTCTGAGTTCTACCCCCATAGACTTACATTGAGTTCTAAGTTAGAATTAGAACTTTTTCCATGTTCGAAAGTTCGAATTAGAACCGAACACGGGGGTGTTCGGCTCATCCCTACTGCTGACGTCATTGGCGTTTAATAGGCACAGGGCCATATTAGGTCAATGCAATTGATCAAATGTAGCAATGTGGCCATATAAGGTCGATGACATCATAGCACCCCACCCTTTTGCTTACATGCAGCTGTGGGAGGAGTTCTTCCTTGGCCACAGTTGATTGGGTGGCAGCAGAAGCAGTTTCCTTCCGCATTCAAAGGAGCTGAGGTTCAGAATGGGTTCGGTCCAAACCTGAGCTATATATGCCTGATATGTTTTGGATGGAGTGTGAAGAAGTTAGAGTCTCTGTCAGATTTTTATTGCTGCATGTGTCACTATTGAGGAGATGTACCCTCAGGACAGGAAGTGATGAAATCTCTTTCTAACAGGGACACAAATTGTAGAGACTAAAATTTAGAACTTCAAAAAATGTGTTTGTTGCTGTCCATACCTTCCAGTCTGAGTGACCACTGTTCTCCTGATTTCTTTTACGGGTTTCACAGGGACAGGGTGCCAGGAAAATCTCTCCAATGGGGCCAAAGGCAGAGATAAAAACCAGGCAGAAAATGTAACTCTTCTTCTTGAAAAACCAAGAAAATTCTCTGGAGTTAGATTAAATGGCTGCTAGGAGAAAATGAATGAGAAAGCAGGCCTTTTAGGAAAACATAGGGGGGTTATTCACATAGGAGCCGAAGGATCCAGCCAAAGCTTCGGCTCTCTTCGGCCGCCGGAGCCCTGTTCGGGCTATTCACTACAGCCTGTACAGCAGCCGAAGGCGGTCGATCGGCCCATCTGAGCCGAATGCATATGCTTCGGCTCGACTAAGCCGAAGTGACACCCGAAGCGGGGCGAACGTAAGTCCCCCGCAAATGTCAGCTGGATCTTACGGCTGGCCCCGCCCAGTTGTAATGACATATCAGCGGCCCCAAATGACCTGGGGATGCTGACCTGTCATTAAACAATAACAAACGGGCAGAGCAGGACGTAACGTCACGTCCGGCTCCGCCCAGTTATTATTCATTGGATGAAACCGGCCAATATGAAACAGTTGGGCGGGGCTAGCTGTCACTACTAACTCCATCCAATTTTTTTTTTAAAATCTTTATTTATTTTTTTTAATTTAATATTTATTTACATTTTTAAAAATTCGGCTATTCGCTCACTGCAGTTCAGCCACTATGTGCACTTTGGCTTTTGGCTGACGCGAAGTGCAGCCGATGTTCGGCTGATTTCAGACCATGTACGGCTGAAATCAGCCGCAATGAGCCATAGTGAATAGCTGAACGTTGTTCAGCTCTGTTCACTGCGGCACGGTTATTCACTTGGCTGTCTTCGGCAGCTTTGTGAATAACCCCGATAGAGTTCGAATAGAGCAGTGGTTCTCAACCTGTATAACCTGAGGGCCCACATTTGTCCTTGGTCATTATGTCGCAACCCAAGTCGCACCACACTGGAATGCGATTAAACTGTGGGCAGGAGGTGTGTTTTTGAATGAATTGCAACACAGCGCACCTCCAGCACTTCCCCCACCAAAATGAACAGTAGGTGCGATTCCGTGGTAGTTTGGGATTAAAAAACTGACAGACAAACACAACCACAACCACAGACACAATCTCACACACTCAGAGACATTCTCACACACACATACATACTCCAAAAAATGTTTAGGGGTTCAGTGTGGGCTGCTGTGCTATGACAGAGCTCTATCCATACGTGCATTGCATGTACAGCTCCCTTGCACTCCCTGTCGAGGTGCCAGGAGACAGAATGTGACGTCACTCCAGTACAGGCACCTCCAAAGGGCACGCGAGGGAGCTGTAAGCAATGGACGTATGGATGGAGCTTCCTCGCGGCCATACCTCTAGACCACCTCAAGATGACACTCGACGCCGGGCAGCATATTTTGAATGGCTGCTCGGCATGAGAACCGACAGTACTGCACTATGGGGAAGGGTGAGGAGCCTCTCACCTAGTGCAGTAAAATGCATGCCGCGACCCATTGAACATGGGGTTGCAACCCACTTTTGGGTCATGACCCACCAGTTGAGAGCCGCGGTAATAGAGTATGTTGCATACCCCAAACCAAGGCTTACATTGAGATAGGAGGATCAAAAAAGTATAATCATCCATATGTATGTATATAGCAAATATGAGATGTATGTAAGAAGACACATGGCCACAATTTAAGATTGGACAAAATGTTTAACTGATGCTTCATTCCGAATCGAGAATCAGATGAAATTTCGGAAATTTGGATGTGTCCGAATTCCAGATATAATGAATGCAAACGAATCCAAATTTCCGATTCTGAAATTCGTTAGCGGTAGTCTGTACGAACTTTCGTTTGTTGGACAAAATTTTGTTGCAGCAAAGTGACATTAGAGAAAACGAAAACAAAATTGAAACAAACTTTCGTATAGACTACCGCTAACTAATTTCGTCCGAATCCGAATTCTGAAACAAATTGACTTTCGGACCCAAATCCCCAAAAAACGAAATAACGCAAAATCCAAATCAAAACGAAACGAAACAAATTTTGTGCTGGTGCATAGGTCTACAGTTTAGCATAGATGGAGGAATCTGTTGCACTTTTTTCATCTGACCATAGAAAATCTGCAGATAATCTATAGGTGCATGACCAGCTTTGCTCAGCCAGCAAACGGAAATTCAAAAACTTGACAGGATGTTGATCTATGAATTTAGCCAATCGCCAGTATGGAGTCAGGAAGAATTTTTTTTACACTCTCGCAGCAAATTTGTCTACTCTTGTAGGGATTGAGTTTTTCTGCCACGCTCTGGATCAAATACATAAAACTCACATTCGCATACACACAGAGGTTGAACTTGAAGGACCTGTGTTTTAGTTCAACCTTATCAAGTATGTAACTATGTAATCGTGGCTTCCCCATGTACATTTTATACCATCATTATATTATATTCCCCATTATTATAATACCATATAGAACTAAAAACTACTAACAGAAAAATAACTTCTTAAGACATTAGCACATGTAGATAATATTTACATTCAGCTGATCCCATGCAGACATTATATTAAAAAATTATATACAAAGTTAAAAAAAATAGACAAGCACTGTGTGCATCATACTTAATGGGGGGTTATGTTCGTCATAGACATAAGGTGAAAGATCTCTCTTATGGCAAGCAAGTTGCGCTTGGTCAGTGTGAATGTGAAAGATGCATTTGTGGTCATGGTTGGACCACTAAACTAATTTCTCTTTTAGTCCATAAATACGGTATATAGTTATTGTTTATGTTTCCATTGGCCGTCTTCTTCACCACTTTTGTTTCCTGTGACCTGATGTAGGGGCCAGTGAATAGAATCACAGCACCCAACAGTCAAAGCAGGAATCTGACACACCTTGAAGTGTGTCGGTCAAAGGGATGAGCTAATCTGCCTTGGTTCAGTTTACAAACAGTTTAGGAAATGTTGCAAGATGTTCAGGAATTTTGTGAAAAAACCCTATTAAAGTCTTGTCATTCAATTCTGCCCATTTGTAGGACCAATAAACAAGCTATTGCCAATCAAAAGGAATGGGAAGC